>NW_027183547.1:0-286931 GCF_041296385.1 Aphelocoma coerulescens
ATGGCTCTGCTCCAGGATGGCATGCTGCAGAGAATGCAGGTAGATTTTGTGCTCACTCCTGGCATGCAGCTGGACAATAAAGCCTGATCCAGCCCCCCCTCAGCATATGTCCGGCTCTGGCATTGGGGCGGGGCAACTTTGGGAGCAGCCCCAGCCCTGCTCCTGCTCCCGGCTGGGCACCCAGCTGCTGGGACACAGGTGTGTCCTGATGCCACCGTCTACTCCTTTGAGAAGGGGAGGACAGAGTGCATCAGGGAGTTTGGTGTGGCTTACATGCGGCAAGGAGAAGGTGCAGCCCCAAACTGGCTTTCACTTCTAGAACCTTTTGCTATTGCGGGAGCAGCTGCTGGAGCTTTTCAACCGAGCTGCAAGAGTGAAAAGTGTGATGGCATGTCTATCTGAGAAGGAAGGTTCGGTGCCGCAGCCTGTTGTGCACAATTTATATGCTGATAAGAGAAGGGGGTGCTTTTGGAACGTTTTCCTTCCTGACACTTCTGTCTCTGTGAGCTTTAGCTGCTTGGACTCAGGGATACCGAAGGTATGTGAAAGTGACTGGGATGCGAGAATCATGTTGCACAGGGAACAGGGAAGGTCAGCAAATGTTTCCTGTCCTGGCACATCTCTCAGTCTGAACTGCAGCTGCAGATGCTTCACTTCCGCCAAGGACTCTGCCACCTTGAGAGAAGGATGCGCTCTATGGAGTTGAGAAAGAAAGTGCGTCTCACTAGCTTCTTTCCTCTACTTCATAGACAGCAAAGGGGCTATGAAAGGCAGCACTGGCTTTTTGTTCTAGGACTTCTTCTTTACAAGCAGCTGCTGGATGTTTGGAAGGGGGTTTGGGATATGCAAAAATGAGAGGCTAAGATGGTAAGAGGGTAAGATGGAAGTCATCTGGCAAAAGCAGAGCTCACAAAAGGGCCAGCTGAGAAAGCTCTTGCTGCCTACAACTTCAACTGCACCCCTCAAAGCAGCAGCACACACGCTGCTCTCGGCACTTTCCTTCTCAGCTCTACGCACCATCCTAAGCCTTGCCTCTCCCACACTCAGGATCCAAAGACAACGGCACCAGGGACTGCTCACACACTAAAGGCACCAGGACAAAAGGCTCACCAGCTTGGCCTTTGCATTCCCGCTGACAGCTCCACAGCTTGAACCCAGAGAACTGCCTGCTGCCAACAGCCTTTCCAATCACTCTGAGCACCTCATGACAAGGAGTGTGGGGAATGAATCTCCAGCAGCCTCCTGCCCCAGGCTGTCCCCCGGGAGCAGCCCTGCTCCAGGCTGTGACTGCCACCTGCACAGCCAAAGGACCCAGAGCCGGTGTTACACACCACGGCTGTGCCTGGCACAGAGACACCAGTGGCCACACAAGTGGCCATGGCACTGTCCACACACAGTCCCTGCTGCTGCTCCCCCAGCCGCTGGCACCAACTCCCAGCCACCCACTCCTAAAGCCACGGGGCCCACTGGGACACTGCGGGGGCTCGTGGAAGCCAGCGGCCATTGTGACACAGCGGGGCTGCACAGAGCCCACGGTGCTTTGTGACCCGTGGCTCCCAGGAGAGCCTTTGTGATGCTGGGGAACTACAAGGAAGCCTGGCTCCTCTGTGACACCACCACAGAAGCTCAGGGGAGCCCTGGAGACCGTGCTGATGCTATGGAACCTGATGCAACCCTGCCTCCTCTGTGACACCACAGAACCTCTGGGAGCCCTGGAGACCGTGCTGATGCTATGGAACCTGATGCAACCCTGCCTCCACTGTGACACCACAGAAGCTCAGGGAGCCCTGGAGACTGTGGTGATGCTATGGAACCTGATGCAACCCTGCCTCCACTGTGACACCACAGAACCTCTGGGAGCCCTGGAGACCGTGCTGATGCTATGGAACCTGATGCAACCCTGCCTCCACTGTGACACCACAGAAGCTCGGGGAGCTCTGCAGACCGTGGGGATGCTGGCGAAGCTGACGGAACCCTGGGCACCACAGTGACGCTATGGAACCTGGTGGAACCGAGGGGCCACAGTGACACTGTGGGGCCTTTTGGAAGCAACAGGACCCTGGTGGGAAGCCACGGGATGATTAATCCTGCACGAACCTGCTCCAGGTGGGCTCCTCTCTCCCGGCTTCCACAGGTGCTGCTAGGATCCCACTCCGGCACTGGCTTGGCACGGGCTGACGGCTTCCTTTGGCAATGGCTCTGCTCCAGGATGGCATGCTGCAGAGAATGCAGGTAGATTTTGTGCTCACTCCTGGCATGCAGCTGGACAATAAAGCCTGATCCAGCCCCCCCTCAGCATATGTCCGGCTCTGGCATTGGGGCGGGGCAACTTTGGGAGCAGCCCCAGCCCTGCTCCTGCTCCCGGCTGGGCACCCAGCTGCTGGGACACAGGTGTGTCCTGATGCCACCGTCTACTCCTTTGAGAAGGGGAGGACAGAGTGCATCAGGGAGTTTGGTGTGGCTTACATGCGGCAAGGAGAAGGTGCAGCCCCAAACTGGCTTTCACTTCTAGAACCTTTTGCTATTGCGGGAGCAGCTGCTGGAGCTTTTCAACCGAGCTGCAAGAGTGAAAAGTGTGATGGCATGTCTATCTGAGAAGGAAGGTTCGGTGCCGCAGCCTGTTGTGCACAATTTATATGCTGATAAGAGAAGGGGGTGCTTTTGGAACGTTTTCCTTCCTGACACTTCTGTCTCTGTGAGCTTTAGCTGCTTGGACTCAGGGGTACCGAAGGTATGTGAAAGTGACTGGGATGCGAGAATCATGTTGCACAGGGAACAGGGAAGGTCAGCAAATGTTTCCTGTCCTGGCACATCTCTCAGTCTGAACTGCAGCTGCAGATGCTTCACTTCCGCCAAGGACTCTGCCACCTTGAGAGAAGGATGCGCTCTATGGAGTTGAGAAAGAAAGTGCGTCTCACTAGCTTCTTTCCTCTACTTCATAGACAGCAAAGGGGCTATGAAAGGCAGCACTGGCTTTTTGTTCTAGGACTTCTTCTTTACAAGCAGCTGCTGGATGTTTGGAAGGGGGTTTGGGATATGCAAAAATGAGAGGCTAAGATGGTAAGAGGGTAAGATGGAAGTCATCTGGCAAAAGCAGAGCTCACAAAAGGGCCAGCTGAGAAAGCTCTTGCTGCCTACAACTTCAACTGCACCCCTCAAAGCAGCAGCACACACGCTGCTCTCGGCACTTTCCTTCTCAGCTCTACGCACCATCCTAAGCCTTGCCTCTCCCACACTCAGGATCCAAAGACAACGGCACCAGGGACTGCTCACACACTAAAGGCACCAGGACAAAAGGCTCACCAGCTTGGCCTTTGCATTCCCGCTGACAGCTCCACAGCTTGAACCCAGAGAACTGCCTGCTGCCAACAGCCTTTCCAATCACTCTGAGCACCTCATGACAAGGAGTGTGGGGAATGAATCTCCAGCAGCCTCCTGCCCCAGGCTGTCCCCCGGGAGCAGCCCTGCTCCAGGCTGTGACTGCCACCTGCACAGCCAAAGGACCCAGAGCCGGTGTTACACACCACGGCTGTGCCTGGCACAGAGACACCAGTGGCCACACAAGTGGCCATGGCACTGTCCACACACAGTCCCTGCTGCTGCTCCCCCAGCCGCTGGCACCAACTCCCAGCCACCCACTCCTAAAGCCACGGGGCCCACTGGGACACTGCGGGGGCTCGTGGAAGCCAGCGGCCATTGTGACACAGCGGGGCTGCACAGAGCCCACGGTGCTTTGTGACCCGTGGCTCCCAGGAGAGCCTTTGTGATGCTGGGGAACTACAAGGAAGCCTGGCTCCTCTGTGACACCACCACAGAAGCTCAGGGGAGCCCTGGAGACCGTGGTGATGCTATGGAACCTGATGCAACCCTGCCTCCACTGTGACACCACAGAAGCTCAGGGAGCCCTGGAGACTGTGGTGATGCTATGGAACCTGATGCAACCCTGCCTCCACTGTGACACCACAGAACCTCTGGGAGCCCTGGAGACCGTGCTGATGCTATGGAACCTGATGCAACCCTGCCTCCACTGTGACACCACAGAAGCTCGGGGAGCTCTGCAGACCGTGGGGATGCTGGCGAAGCTGACGGAACCCTGGGCACCACAGTGACGCTATGGAACCTGGTGGAACCGAGGGGCCACAGTGACACTGTGGGGCCTTTTGGAAGCAACAGGACCCTGGTGGGAAGCCACGGGATGATTAATCCTGCACGAACCTGCTCCAGGTGGGCTCCTCTCTCCCGGCTTCCACAGGTGCTGCTAGGATCCCACTCCGGCACTGGCTTGGCACGGGCTGACGGCTTCCTTTGGCAATGGCTCTGCTCCAGGATGGCATGCTGCAGAGAATGCAGGTAGATTTTGTGCTCACTCCTGGCATGCAGCTGGACAATAAAGCCTGATCCAGCCCCCCCTCAGCATATGTCCGGCTCTGGCATTGGGGCGGGGCAACTTTGGGAGCAGCCCCAGCCCTGCTCCTGCTCCCGGCTGGGCACCCAGCTGCTGGGACACAGGTGTGTCCTGATGCCACCGTCTACTCCTTTGAGAAGGGGAGGACAGAGTGCATCAGGGAGTTTGGTGTGGCTTACATGCGGCAAGGAGAAGGTGCAGCCCCAAACTGGCTTTCACTTCTAGAACCTTTTGCTATTGCGGGAGCAGCTGCTGGAGCTTTTCAACCGAGCTGCAAGAGTGAAAAGTGTGATGGCATGTCTATCTGAGAAGGAAGGTTCGGTGCCGCAGCCTGTTGTGCACAATTTATATGCTGATAAGAGAAGGGGGTGCTTTTGGAACGTTTTCCTTCCTGACACTTCTGTCTCTGTGAGCTTTAGCTGCTTGGACTCAGGGATACCGAAGGTATGTGAAAGTGACTGGGATGCGAGAATCATGTTGCACAGGGAACAGGGAAGGTCAGCAAATGTTTCCTGTCCTGGCACATCTCTCAGTCTGAACTGCAGCTGCAGATGCTTCACTTCCGCCAAGGACTCTGCCACCTTGAGAGAAGGATGCGCTCTATGGAGTTGAGAAAGAAAGTGCGTCTCACTAGCTTCTTTCCTCTACTTCATAGACAGCAAAGGGGCTATGAAAGGCAGCACTGGCTTTTTGTTCTAGGACTTCTTCTTTACAAGCAGCTGCTGGATGTTTGGAAGGGGGTTTGGGATATGCAAAAATGAGAGGCTAAGATGGTAAGAGGGTAAGATGGAAGTCATCTGGCAAAAGCAGAGCTCACAAAAGGGCCAGCTGAGAAAGCTCTTGCTGCCTACAACTTCAACTGCACCCCTCAAAGCAGCAGCACACACGCTGCTCTCGGCACTTTCCTTCTCAGCTCTACGCACCATCCTAAGCCTTGCCTCTCCCACACTCAGGATCCAAAGACAACGGCACCAGGGACTGCTCACACACTAAAGGCACCAGGACAAAAGGCTCACCAGCTTGGCCTTTGCATTCCCGCTGACAGCTCCACAGCTTGAACCCAGAGAACTGCCTGCTGCCAACAGCCTTTCCAATCACTCTGAGCACCTCATGACAAGGAGTGTGGGGAATGAATCTCCAGCAGCCTCCTGCCCCAGGCTGTCCCCCGGGAGCAGCCCTGCTCCAGGCTGTGACTGCCACCTGCACAGCCAAAGGACCCAGAGCCGGTGTTACACACCACGGCTGTGCCTGGCACAGAGACACCAGTGGCCACACAAGTGGCCATGGCACTGTCCACACACAGTCCCTGCTGCTGCTCCCCCAGCCGCTGGCACCAACTCCCAGCCACCCACTCCTAAAGCCACGGGGCCCACTGGGACACTGCGGGGGCTCGTGGAAGCCAGCGGCCATTGTGACACAGCGGGGCTGCACAGAGCCCACGGTGCTTTGTGACCCGTGGCTCCCAGGAGAGCCTTTGTGATGCTGGGGAACTACAAGGAAGCCTGGCTCCTCTGTGACACCACCACAGAAGCTCAGGGGAGCCCTGGAGACCGTGCTGATGCTATGGAACCTGATGCAACCCTGCCTCCTCTGTGACACCACAGAACCTCTGGGAGCCCTGGAGACCGTGCTGATGCTATGGAACCTGATGCAACCCTGCCTCCACTGTGACACCACAGAAGCTCAGGGAGCCCTGGAGACTGTGGTGATGCTATGGAACCTGATGCAACCCTGCCTCCACTGTGACACCACAGAACCTCTGGGAGCCCTGGAGACCGTGCTGATGCTATGGAACCTGATGCAACCCTGCCTCCACTGTGACACCACAGAAGCTCGGGGAGCTCTGCAGACCGTGGGGATGCTGGCGAAGCTGACGGAACCCTGGGCACCACAGTGACGCTATGGAACCTGGTGGAACCGAGGGGCCACAGTGACACTGTGGGGCCTTTTGGAAGCAACAGGACCCTGGTGGGAAGCCACGGGATGATTAATCCTGCACGAACCTGCTCCAGGTGGGCTCCTCTCTCCCGGCTTCCACAGGTGCTGCTAGGATCCCACTCCGGCACTGGCTTGGCACGGGCTGACGGCTTCCTTTGGCAATGGCTCTGCTCCAGGATGGCATGCTGCAGAGAATGCAGGTAGATTTTGTGCTCACTCCTGGCATGCAGCTGGACAATAAAGCCTGATCCAGCCCCCCCTCAGCATATGTCCGGCTCTGGCATTGGGGCGGGGCAACTTTGGGAGCAGCCCCAGCCCTGCTCCTGCTCCCGGCTGGGCACCCAGCTGCTGGGACACAGGTGTGTCCTGATGCCACCGTCTACTCCTTTGAGAAGGGGAGGACAGAGTGCATCAGGGAGTTTGGTGTGGCTTACATGCGGCAAGGAGAAGGTGCAGCCCCAAACTGGCTTTCACTTCTAGAACCTTTTGCTATTGCGGGAGCAGCTGCTGGAGCTTTTCAACCGAGCTGCAAGAGTGAAAAGTGTGATGGCATGTCTATCTGAGAAGGAAGGTTCGGTGCCGCAGCCTGTTGTGCACAATTTATATGCTGATAAGAGAAGGGGGTGCTTTTGGAACGTTTTCCTTCCTGACACTTCTGTCTCTGTGAGCTTTAGCTGCTTGGACTCAGGGATACCGAAGGTATGTGAAAGTGACTGGGATGCGAGAATCATGTTGCACAGGGAACAGGGAAGGTCAGCAAATGTTTCCTGTCCTGGCACATCTCTCAGTCTGAACTGCAGCTGCAGATGCTTCACTTCCGCCAAGGACTCTGCCACCTTGAGAGAAGGATGCGCTCTATGGAGTTGAGAAAGAAAGTGCGTCTCACTAGCTTCTTTCCTCTACTTCATAGACAGCAAAGGGGCTATGAAAGGCAGCACTGGCTTTTTGTTCTAGGACTTCTTCTTTACAAGCAGCTGCTGGATGTTTGGAAGGGGGTTTGGGATATGCAAAAATGAGAGGCTAAGATGGTAAGAGGGTAAGATGGAAGTCATCTGGCAAAAGCAGAGCTCACAAAAGGGCCAGCTGAGAAAGCTCTTGCTGCCTACAACTTCAACTGCACCCCTCAAAGCAGCAGCACACACGCTGCTCTCGGCACTTTCCTTCTCAGCTCTACGCACCATCCTAAGCCTTGCCTCTCCCACACTCAGGATCCAAAGACAACGGCACCAGGGACTGCTCACACACTAAAGGCACCAGGACAAAAGGCTCACCAGCTTGGCCTTTGCATTCCCGCTGACAGCTCCACAGCTTGAACCCAGAGAACTGCCTGCTGCCAACAGCCTTTCCAATCACTCTGAGCACCTCATGACAAGGAGTGTGGGGAATGAATCTCCAGCAGCCTCCTGCCCCAGGCTGTCCCCCGGGAGCAGCCCTGCTCCAGGCTGTGACTGCCACCTGCACAGCCAAAGGACCCAGAGCCGGTGTTACACACCACGGCTGTGCCTGGCACAGAGACACCAGTGGCCACACAAGTGGCCATGGCACTGTCCACACACAGTCCCTGCTGCTGCTCCCCCAGCCGCTGGCACCAACTCCCAGCCACCCACTCCTAAAGCCACGGGGCCCACTGGGACACTGCGGGGGCTCGTGGAAGCCAGCGGCCATTGTGACACAGCGGGGCTGCACAGAGCCCACGGTGCTTTGTGACCCGTGGCTCCCAGGAGAGCCTTTGTGATGCTGGGGAACTACAAGGAAGCCTGGCTCCTCTGTGACACCACCACAGAAGCTCAGGGGAGCCCTGGAGACCGTGCTGATGCTATGGAACCTGATGCAACCCTGCCTCCTCTGTGACACCACAGAACCTCTGGGAGCCCTGGAGACCGTGCTGATGCTATGGAACCTGATGCAACCCTGCCTCCACTGTGACACCACAGAAGCTCAGGGAGCCCTGGAGACTGTGGTGATGCTATGGAACCTGATGCAACCCTGCCTCCACTGTGACACCACAGAACCTCTGGGAGCCCTGGAGACCGTGCTGATGCTATGGAACCTGATGCAACCCTGCCTCCACTGTGACACCACAGAAGCTCGGGGAGCTCTGCAGACCGTGGGGATGCTGGCGAAGCTGACGGAACCCTGGGCACCACAGTGACGCTATGGAACCTGGTGGAACCGAGGGGCCACAGTGACACTGTGGGGCCTTTTGGAAGCAACAGGACCCTGGTGGGAAGCCACGGGATGATTAATCCTGCACGAACCTGCTCCAGGTGGGCTCCTCTCTCCCGGCTTCCACAGGTGCTGCTAGGATCCCACTCCGGCACTGGCTTGGCACGGGCTGACGGCTTCCTTTGGCAATGGCTCTGCTCCAGGATGGCATGCTGCAGAGAATGCAGGTAGATTTTGTGCTCACTCCTGGCATGCAGCTGGACAATAAAGCCTGATCCAGCCCCCCCTCAGCATATGTCCGGCTCTGGCATTGGGGCGGGGCAACTTTGGGAGCAGCCCCAGCCCTGCTCCTGCTCCCGGCTGGGCACCCAGCTGCTGGGACACAGGTGTGTCCTGATGCCACCGTCTACTCCTTTGAGAAGGGGAGGACAGAGTGCATCAGGGAGTTTGGTGTGGCTTACATGCGGCAAGGAGAAGGTGCAGCCCCAAACTGGCTTTCACTTCTAGAACCTTTTGCTATTGCGGGAGCAGCTGCTGGAGCTTTTCAACCGAGCTGCAAGAGTGAAAAGTGTGATGGCATGTCTATCTGAGAAGGAAGGTTCGGTGCCGCAGCCTGTTGTGCACAATTTATATGCTGATAAGAGAAGGGGGTGCTTTTGGAACGTTTTCCTTCCTGACACTTCTGTCTCTGTGAGCTTTAGCTGCTTGGACTCAGGGATACCGAAGGTATGTGAAAGTGACTGGGATGCGAGAATCATGTTGCACAGGGAACAGGGAAGGTCAGCAAATGTTTCCTGTCCTGGCACATCTCTCAGTCTGAACTGCAGCTGCAGATGCTTCACTTCCGCCAAGGACTCTGCCACCTTGAGAGAAGGATGCGCTCTATGGAGTTGAGAAAGAAAGTGCGTCTCACTAGCTTCTTTCCTCTACTTCATAGACAGCAAAGGGGCTATGAAAGGCAGCACTGGCTTTTTGTTCTAGGACTTCTTCTTTACAAGCAGCTGCTGGATGTTTGGAAGGGGGTTTGGGATATGCAAAAATGAGAGGCTAAGATGGTAAGAGGGTAAGATGGAAGTCATCTGGCAAAAGCAGAGCTCACAAAAGGGCCAGCTGAGAAAGCTCTTGCTGCCTACAACTTCAACTGCACCCCTCAAAGCAGCAGCACACACGCTGCTCTCGGCACTTTCCTTCTCAGCTCTACGCACCATCCTAAGCCTTGCCTCTCCCACACTCAGGATCCAAAGACAACGGCACCAGGGACTGCTCACACACTAAAGGCACCAGGACAAAAGGCTCAGCAGCTTGGCCTTTGCATTCCCGCTGACAGCTCCACAGCTTGAACCCAGAGAACTGCCTGCTGCCAACAGCCTTTCCAATCACTCTGAGCACCTCATGACAAGGAGTGTGGGGAATGAATCTCCAGCAGCCTCCTGCCCCAGGCTGTCCCCCGGGAGCAGCCCTGCTCCAGGCCGTGACTGCCACCTGCACAGCCAAAGGACCCAGAGCCGGTGTTACACACCACGGCTGTGCCTGGCACAGAGACACCAGTGGCCACACAAGTGGCCATGGCACTGTCCACACACAGTCCCTGCTGCTGCTCCCCCAGCCGCTGGCACCAACTCCCAGCCACCCACTCCTAAAGCCACGGGGCCCACTGGGACACTGCGGGGGCTCGTGGAAGCCAGCGGCCATTGTGACACAGCGGGGCTGCACAGAGCCCACGGTGCTTTGTGACCCGTGGCTCCCAGGAGAGCCTTTGTGATCCTGGGGAACTACAAGGAAGCCTGGCTCCTCTGTGACACCACCACAGAAGCTCAGGGGAGCCCTGGAGACCGTGCTGATGCTATGGAACCTGATGCAACCCTGCCTCCTCTGTGACACCACAGAACCTCTGGGAGCCCTGGAGACCGTGCTGATGCTATGGAACCTGATGCAACCCTGCCTCCACTGTGACACCACAGAAGCTCAGGGAGCCCTGGAGACTGTGGTGATGCTATGGAACCTGATGCAACCCTGCCTCCACTGTGACACCACAGAACCTCTGGGAGCCCTGGAGACCGTGCTGATGCTATGGAACCTGATGCAACCCTGCCTCCACTGTGACACCACAGAAGCTCGGGGAGCTCTGCAGACCGTGGGGATGCTGGCGAAGCTGACGGAACCCTGGGCACCACAGTGACGCTATGGAACCTGGTGGAACCGAGGGGCCACAGTGACACTGTGGGGCCTTTTGGAAGCAACAGGACCCTGGTGGGAAGCCACGGGATGATTAATCCTGCACGAACCTGCTCCAGGTGGGCTCCTCTCTCCCGGCTTCCACAGGTGCTGCTAGGATCCCACTCCGGCACTGGCTTGGCACGGGCTGACGGCTTCCTTTGGCAATGGCTCTGCTCCAGGATGGCATGCTGCAGAGAATGCAGGTAGATTTTGTGCTCACTCCTGGCATGCAGCTGGACAATAAAGCCTGATCCAGCCCCCCCTCAGCATATGTCCGGCTCTGGCATTGGGGCGGGGCAACTTTGGGAGCAGCCCCAGCCCTGCTCCTGCTCCCGGCTGGGCACCCAGCTGCTGGGACACAGGTGTGTCCTGATGCCACCGTCTACTCCTTTGAGAAGGGGAGGACAGAGTGCATCAGGGAGTTTGGTGTGGCTTACATGCGGCAAGGAGAAGGTGCAGCCCCAAACTGGCTTTCACTTCTAGAACCTTTTGCTATTGCGGGAGCAGCTGCTGGAGCTTTTCAACCGAGCTGCAAGAGTGAAAAGTGTGATGGCATGTCTATCTGAGAAGGAAGGTTCGGTGCCGCAGCCTGTTGTGCACAATTTATATGCTGATAACAGAAGGGGGTGCTTTTGCAACGTTTTCCTTCCTGACACTTCTGTCTCTGTGAGCTTTAGCTGCTTGGACTCAGGGATACCGAAGGTATGTGAAAGTGACTGGGATGCGAGAATCATGTTGCACAGGGAACAGGGAAGGTCAGCAAATGTTTCCTGTCCTGGCACATCTCTCAGTCTGAACTGCAGCTGCAGATGCTTCACTTCCGCCAAGGACTCTGCCACCTTGAGAGAAGGATGCGCTCTATGGAGTTGAGAAAGAAAGTGCGTCTCACTAGCTTCTTTCCTCTACTTCATAGACAGCAAAGGGGCTATGAAAGGCAGCACTGGCTTTTTGTTCTAGGACTTCTTCTTTACAAGCAGCTGCTGGATGTTTGGAAGGGGGTTTGGGATATGCAAAAATGAGAGGCTAAGATGGTAAGAAGGTAAGATGGAAGTCATCTGGCAAAAGCAGAGCTCACAAAAGGGCCAGCTGAGAAAGCTCTTGCTGCCTACAACTTCAACTGCACCCCTCAAAGCAGCAGCACACACGCTGCTCTCGGCACTTTCCTTCTCAGCTCTACGCACCATCCTAAGCCTTGCCTCTCCCACACTCAGGATCCAAAGACAACGGCACCAGGGACTGCTCACACACTAAAGGCACCAGGACAAAAGGCTCACCAGCTTGGCCTTTGCATTCCCGCTGACAGCTCCACAGCTTGAACCCAGAGAACTGCCTGCTGCCAACAGCCTTTCCAATCACTCTGAGCACCTCATGACAAGGAGTGTGGGGAATGAATCTCCAGCAGCCTCCTGCCCCAGGCTGTCCCCCGGGAGCAGCCCTGCTCCAGGCCGTGACTGCCACCTGCACAGCCAAAGGACCCAGAGCCGGTGTTACACACCACGGCTGTGCCTGGCACAGAGACACCAGTGGCCACACAAGTGGCCATGGCACTGTCCACACACAGTCCCTGCTGCTGCTCCCCCAGCCGCTGGCACCAACTCCCAGCCACCCACTCCTAAAGCTACGGGGCCCACTGGGACACTGCGGGGGCTCGTGGAAGCCAGCGGCCATTGTGACACAGCGGGGCTGCACAGAGCCCACGGTGCTTTGTGACCCGTGGCTCCCAGGAGAGCCTTTGTGATGCTGGGGAACTACAAGGAAGCCTGGCTCCTCTGTGACACCACCACAGAAGCTCAGGGGAGCCCTGGAGACCGTGCTGATGCTATGGAACCTGATGCAACCCTGCCTCCTCTGTGACACCACAGAACCTCTGGGAGCCCTGGAGACCGTGCTGATGCTATGGAACCTGATGCAACCCTGCCTCCACTGTGACACCACAGAAGCTCAGGGAGCCCTGGAGACTGTGGTGATGCTATGGAACCTGATGCAACCCTGCCTCCACTGTGACACCACAGAACCTCTGGGAGCCCTGGAGACCGTGCTGATGCTATGGAACCTGATGCAACCCTGCCTCCACTGTGACACCACAGAAGCTCGGGGAGCTCTGCAGACCGTGGGGATGCTGGCGAAGCTGACGGAACCCTGGGCACCACAGTGACGCTATGGAACCTGGTGGAACCGAGGGGCCACAGTGACACTGTGGGGCCTTTTGGAAGCAACAGGACCCTGGTGGGAAGCCACGGGATGATTAATCCTGCACGAACCTGCTCCAGGTGGGCTCCTCTCTCCCGGCTTCCACAGGTGCTGCTAGGATCCCACTCCGGCACTGGCTTGGCACGGGCTGACGGCTTCCTTTGGCAATGGCTCTGCTCCAGGATGGCATGCTGCAGAGAATGCAGGTAGATTTTGTGCTCACTCCTGGCATGCAGCTGGACAATAAAGCCTGATCCAGCCCCCCCTCAGCATATGTCCGGCTCTGGCATTGGGGCGGGGCAACTTTGGGAGCAGCCCCAGCCCTGCTCCTGCTCCCGGCTGGGCACCCAGCTGCTGGGACACAGGTGTGTCCTGATGCCACCGTCTACTCCTTTGAGAAGGGGAGGACAGAGTGCATCAGGGAGTTTGGTGTGGCTTACATGCGGCAAGGAGAAGGTGCAGCCCCAAACTGGCTTTCACTTCTAGAACCTTTTGCTATTGCGGGAGCAGCTGCTGGAGCTTTTCAACCGAGCTGCAAGAGTGAAAAGTGTGATGGCATGTCTATCTGAGAAGGAAGGTTCGGTGCCGCAGCCTGTTGTGCACAATTTATATGCTGATAACAGAAGGGGGTGCTTTTGGAACGTTTTCCTTCCTGACACTTCTGTCTCTGTGAGCTTTAGCTGCTTGGACTCAGGGATACCGAAGGTATGTGAAAGTGACTGGGATGCGAGAATCATGTTGCACAGGGAACAGGGAAGGTCAGCAAATGTTTCCTGTCCTGGCACATCTCTCAGTCTGAACTGCAGCTGCAGATGCTTCACTTCCGCCAAGGACTCTGCCACCTTGAGAGAAGGATGCGCTCTATGGAGTTGAGAAAGAAAGTGCGTCTCACTAGCTTCTTTCCTCTACTTCATAGACAGCAAAGGGGCTATGAAAGGCAGCACTGGCTTTTTGTTCTAGGACTTCTTCTTTACAAGCAGCTGCTGGATGTTTGGAAGGGGGTTTGGGATATGCAAAAATGAGAGGCTAAGATGGTAAGAGGGTAAGATGGAAGTCATCTGGCAAAAGCAGAGCTCACAAAAGGGCCAGCTGAGAAAGCTCTTGCTGCCTACAACTTCAACTGCACCCCTCAAAGCAGCAGCACACACGCTGCTCTCGGCACTTTCCTTCTCAGCTCTACGCACCATCCTAAGCCTTGCCTCTCCCACACTCAGGATCCAAAGACAACGGCACCAGGGACTGCTCACACACTAAAGGCACCAGGACAAAAGGCTCACCAGCTTGGCCTTTGCATTCCCGCTGACAGCTCCACAGCTTGAACCCAGAGAACTGCCTGCTGCCAACAGCCTTTCCAATCACTCTGAGCACCTCATGACAAGGAGTGTGGGGAATGAATCTCCAGCAGCCTCCTGCCCCAGGCTGTCCCCCGGGAGCAGCCCTGCTCCAGGCTGTGACTGCCACCTGCACAGCCAAAGGACCCAGAGCCGGTGTTACACACCACGGCTGTGCCTGGCACAGAGACACCAGTGGCCACACAAGTGGCCATGGCACTGTCCACACACAGTCCCTGCTGCTGCTCCCCCAGCCGCTGGCACCAACTCCCAGCCACCCACTCCTAAAGCCACGGGGCCCACTGGGACACTGCGGGGGCTCGTGGAAGCCAGCGGCCATTGTGACACAGCGGGGCTGCACAGAGCCCACGGTGCTTTGTGACCCGTGGCTCCCAGGAGAGCCTTTGTGATGCTGGGGAACTACAAGGAAGCCTGGCTCCTCTGTGACACCACCACAGAAGCTCAGGGGAGCCCTGGAGACCGTGCTGATGCTATGGAACCTGATGCAACCCTGCCTCCTCTGTGACACCACAGAACCTCTGGGAGCCCTGGAGACCGTGCTGATGCTATGGAACCTGATGCAACCCTGCCTCCACTGTGACACCACAGAAGCTCAGGGAGCCCTGGAGACTGTGGTGATGCTATGGAACCTGATGCAACCCTGCCTCCACTGTGACACCACAGAACCTCTGGGAGCCCTGGAGACCGTGCTGATGCTATGGAACCTGATGCAACCCTGCCTCCACTGTGACACCACAGAAGCTCGGGGAGCTCTGCAGACCGTGGGGATGCTGGCGAAGCTGACGGAACCCTGGGCACCACAGTGACGCTATGGAACCTGGTGGAACCGAGGGGCCACAGTGACACTGTGGGGCCTTTTGGAAGCAACAGGACCCTGGTGGGAAGCCACGGGATGATTAATCCTGCACGAACCTGCTCCAGGTGGGCTCCTCTCTCCCGGCTTCCACAGGTGCTGCTAGGATCCCACTCCGGCACTGGCTTGGCACGGGCTCACGGCTTCCTTTGGCAATGGCTCTGCTCCAGGATGGCATGCTGCAGAGAATGCAGGTAGATTTTGTGCTCACTCCTGGCATGCAGCTGGACAATAAAGCCTGATCCAGCCCCCCCTCAGCATATGTCCGGCTCTGGCATTGGGGCGGGGCAACTTTGGGAGCAGCCCCAGCCCTGCTCCTGCTCCCGGCTGGGCACCCAGCTGCTGGGACACAGGTGTGTCCTGATGCCACCGTCTACTCCTTTGAGAAGGGGAGGACAGAGTGCATCAGGGAGTTTGGTGTGGCTTACATGCGGCAAGGAGAAGGTGCAGCCCCAAACTGGCTTTCACTTCTAGAACCTTTTGCTATTGCGGGAGCAGCTGCTGGAGCTTTTCAACCGAGCTGCAAGAGTGAAAAGTGTGATGGCATGTCTATCTGAGAAGGAAGGTTCGGTGCCGCAGCCTGTTGTGCACAATTTATATGCTGATAAGAGAAGGGGGTGCTTTTGGAACGTTTTCCTTCCTGACACTTCTGTCTCTGTGAGCTTTAGCTGCTTGGACTCAGGGATACCGAAGGTATGTGAAAGTGACTGGGATGCGAGAATCATGTTGCACAGGGAACAGGGAAGGTCAGCAAATGTTTCCTGTCCTGGCACATCTCTCAGTCTGAACTGCAGCTGCAGATGCTTCACTTCCGCCAAGGACTCTGCCACCTTGAGAGAAGGATGCGCTCTATGGAGTTGAGAAAGAAAGTGCGTCTCACTAGCTTCTTTCCTCTACTTCATAGACAGCAAAGGGGCTATGAAAGGCAGCACTGGCTTTTTGTTCTAGGACTTCTTCTTTACAAGCAGCTGCTGGATGTTTGGAAGGGGGTTTGGGATATGCAAAAATGAGAGGCTAAGATGGTAAGAGGGTAAGATGGAAGTCATCTGGCAAAAGCAGAGCTCACAAAAGGGCCAGCTGAGAAAGCTCTTGCTGCCTACAACTTCAACTGCACCCCTCAAAGCAGCAGCACACACGCTGCTCTCGGCACTTTCCTTCTCAGCTCTACGCACCATCCTAAGCCTTGCCTCTCCCACACTCAGGATCCAAAGACAACGGCACCAGGGACTGCTCACACACTAAAGGCACCAGGACAAAAGGCTCAGCAGCTTGGCCTTTGCATTCCCGCTGACAGCTCCACAGCTTGAACCCAGAGAACTGCCTGCTGCCAACAGCCTTTCCAATCACTCTGAGCACCTCATGACAAGGAGTGTGGGGAATGAATCTCCAGCAGCCTCCTGCCCCAGGCTGTCCCCCGGGAGCAGCCCTGCTCCAGGCCGTGACTGCCACCTGCACAGCCAAAGGACCCAGAGCCGGTGTTACACACCACGGCTGTGCCTGGCACAGAGACACCAGTGGCCACACAAGTGGCCATGGCACTGTCCACACACAGTCCCTGCTGCTGCTCCCCCAGCCGCTGGCACCAACTCCCAGCCACCCACTCCTAAAGCCACGGGGCCCACTGGGACACTGCGGGGGCTCGTGGAAGCCAGCGGCCATTGTGACACAGCAATGCTGCACAGAGCCCACGGTGCTTTGTGACCCGTGGCTCCCAGGAGAGCCTTTGTGATCCTGGGGAACTACAAGGAAGCCTGGCTCCTCTGTGACACCACCACAGAAGCTCAGGGGAGCCCTGGAGACCGTGCTGATGCTATGGAACCTGATGCAACCCTGCCTCCTCTGTGACACCACAGAACCTCTGGGAGCCCTGGAGACCGTGCTGATGCTATGGAACCTGATGCAACCCTGCCTCCACTGTGACACCACAGAAGCTCAGGGAGCCCTGGAGACTGTGGTGATGCTATGGAACCTGATGCAACCCTGCCTCCACTGTGACACCACAGAACCTCTGGGAGCCCTGGAGACCGTGCTGATGCTATGGAACCTGATGCAACCCTGCCTCCACTGTGACACCACAGAAGCTCGGGGAGCTCTGCAGACCGTGGGGATGCTGGCGAAGCTGACGGAACCCTGGGCACCACAGTGACGCTATGGAACCTGGTGGAACCGAGGGGCCACAGTGACACTGTGGGGCCTTTTGGAAGCAACAGGACCCTGGTGGGAAGCCACGGGATGATTAATCCTGCACGAACCTGCTCCAGGTGGGCTCCTCTCTCCCGGCTTCCACAGGTGCTGCTAGGATCCCACTCCGGCACTGGCTTGGCACGGGCTGACGGCTTCCTTTGGCAATGGCTCTGCTCCAGGATGGCATGCTGCAGAGAATGCAGGTAGATTTTGTGCTCACTCCTGGCATGCAGCTGGACAATAAAGCCTGATCCAGCCCCCCCTCAGCATATGTCCGGCTCTGGCATTGGGGCGGGGCAACTTTGGGAGCAGCCCCAGCCCTGCTCCTGCTCCCGGCTGGGCACCCAGCTGCTGGGACACAGGTGTGTCCTGATGCCACCGTCTACTCCTTTGAGAAGGGGAGGACAGAGTGCATCAGGGAGTTTGGTGTGGCTTACATGCGGCAAGGAGAAGGTGCAGCCCCAAACTGGCTTTCACTTCTAGAACCTTTTGCTATTGCGGGAGCAGCTGCTGGAGCTTTTCAACCGAGCTGCAAGAGTGAAAAGTGTGATGGCATGTCTATCTGAGAAGGAAGGTTCGGTGCCGCAGCCTGTTGTGCACAATTTATATGCTGATAACAGAAGGGGGTGCTTTTGCAACGTTTTCCTTCCTGACACTTCTGTCTCTGTGAGCTTTAGCTGCTTGGACTCAGGGATACCGAAGGTATGTGAAAGTGACTGGGATGCGAGAATCATGTTGCACAGGGAACAGGGAAGGTCAGCAAATGTTTCCTGTCCTGGCACATCTCTCAGTCTGAACTGCAGCTGCAGATGCTTCACTTCCGCCAAGGACTCTGCCACCTTGAGAGAAGGATGCGCTCTATGGAGTTGAGAAAGAAAGTGCGTCTCACTAGCTTCTTTCCTCTACTTCATAGACAGCAAAGGGGCTATGAAAGGCAGCACTGGCTTTTTGTTCTAGGACTTCTTCTTTACAAGCAGCTGCTGGATGTTTGGAAGGGGGTTTGGGATATGCAAAAATGAGAGGCTAAGATGGTAAGAAGGTAAGATGGAAGTCATCTGGCAAAAGCAGAGCTCACAAAAGGGCCAGCTGAGAAAGCTCTTGCTGCCTACAACTTCAACTGCACCCCTCAAAGCAGCAGCACACACGCTGCTCTCGGCACTTTCCTTCTCAGCTCTACGCACCATCCTAAGCCTTGCCTCTCCCACACTCAGGATCCAAAGACAACGGCACCAGGGACTGCTCACACACTAAAGGCACCAGGACAAAAGGCTCACCAGCTTGGCCTTTGCATTCCCGCTGACAGCTCCACAGCTTGAACCCAGAGAACTGCCTGCTGCCAACAGCCTTTCCAATCACTCTGAGCACCTCATGACAAGGAGTGTGGGGAATGAATCTCCAGCAGCCTCCTGCCCCAGGCTGTCCCCCGGGAGCAGCCCTGCTCCAGGCCGTGACTGCCACCTGCACAGCCAAAGGACCCAGAGCCGGTGTTACACACCACGGCTGTGCCTGGCACAGAGACACCAGTGGCCACACAAGTGGCCATGGCACTGTCCACACACAGTCCCTGCTGCTGCTCCCCCAGCCGCTGGCACCAACTCCCAGCCACCCACTCCTAAAGCTACGGGGCCCACTGGGACACTGCGGGGGCTCGTGGAAGCCAGCGGCCATTGTGACACAGCGGGGCTGCACAGAGCCCACGGTGCTTTGTGACCCGTGGCTCCCAGGAGAGCCTTTGTGATGCTGGGGAACTACAAGGAAGCCTGGCTCCTCTGTGACACCACCACAGAAGCTCAGGGGAGCCCTGGAGACCGTGCTGATGCTATGGAACCTGATGCAACCCTGCCTCCTCTGTGACACCACAGAACCTCTGGGAGCCCTGGAGACCGTGCTGATGCTATGGAACCTGATGCAACCCTGCCTCCACTGTGACACCACAGAAGCTCAGGGAGCCCTGGAGACTGTGGTGATGCTATGGAACCTGATGCAACCCTGCCTCCACTGTGACACCACAGAACCTCTGGGAGCCCTGGAGACCGTGCTGATGCTATGGAACCTGATGCAACCCTGCCTCCACTGTGACACCACAGAAGCTCGGGGAGCTCTGCAGACCGTGGGGATGCTGGCGAAGCTGACGGAACCCTGGGCACCACAGTGACGCTATGGAACCTGGTGGAACCGAGGGGCCACAGTGACACTGTGGGGCCTTTTGGAAGCAACAGGACCCTGGTGGGAAGCCACGGGATGATTAATCCTGCACGAACCTGCTCCAGGTGGGCTCCTCTCTCCCGGCTTCCACAGGTGCTGCTAGGATCCCACTCCGGCACTGGCTTGGCACGGGCTCACGGCTTCCTTTGGCAATGGCTCTGCTCCAGGATGGCATGCTGCAGAGAATGCAGGTAGATTTTGTGCTCACTCCTGGCATGCAGCTGGACAATAAAGCCTGATCCAGCCCCCCCTCAGCATATGTCCGGCTCTGGCATTGGGGCGGGGCAACTTTGGGAGCAGCCCCAGCCCTGCTCCTGCTCCCGGCTGGGCACCCAGCTGCTGGGACACAGGTGTGTCCTGATGCCACCGTCTACTCCTTTGAGAAGGGGAGGACAGAGTGCATCAGGGAGTTTGGTGTGGCTTACATGCGGCAAGGAGAAGGTGCAGCCCCAAACTGGCTTTCACTTCTAGAACCTTTTGCTATTGCGGGAGCAGCTGCTGGAGCTTTTCAACCGAGCTGCAAGAGTGAAAAGTGTGATGGCATGTCTATCTGAGAAGGAAGGTTCGGTGCCGCAGCCTGTTGTGCACAATTTATATGCTGATAAGAGAAGGGGGTGCTTTTGGAACGTTTTCCTTCCTGACACTTCTGTCTCTGTGAGCTTTAGCTGCTTGGACTCAGGGGTACCGAAGGTATGTGAAAGTGACTGGGATGCGAGAATCATGTTGCACAGGGAACAGGGAAGGTCAGCAAATGTTTCCTGTCCTGGCACATCTCTCAGTCTGAACTGCAGCTGCAGATGCTTCACTTCCGCCAAGGACTCTGCCACCTTGAGAGAAGGATGCGCTCTATGGAGTTGAGAAAGAAAGTGCGTCTCACTAGCTTCTTTCCTCTACTTCATAGACAGCAAAGGGGCTATGAAAGGCAGCACTGGCTTTTTGTTCTAGGACTTCTTCTTTACAAGCAGCTGCTGGATGTTTGGAAGGGGGTTTGGGATATGCAAAAATGAGAGGCTAAGATGGTAAGAGGGTAAGATGGAAGTCATCTGGCAAAAGCAGAGCTCACAAAAGGGCCAGCTGAGAAAGCTCTTGCTGCCTACAACTTCAACTGCACCCCTCAAAGCAGCAGCACACACGCTGCTCTCGGCACTTTCCTTCTCAGCTCTACGCACCATCCTAAGCCTTGCCTCTCCCACACTCAGGATCCAAAGACAACGGCACCAGGGACTGCTCACACACTAAAGGCACCAGGACAAAAGGCTCACCAGCTTGGCCTTTGCATTCCCGCTGACAGCTCCACAGCTTGAACCCAGAGAACTGCCTGCTGCCAACAGCCTTTCCAATCACTCTGAGCACCTCATGACAAGGAGTGTGGGGAATGAATCTCCAGCAGCCTCCTGCCCCAGGCTGTCCCCCGGGAGCAGCCCTGCTCCAGGCTGTGACTGCCACCTGCACAGCCAAAGGACCCAGAGCCGGTGTTACACACCACGGCTGTGCCTGGCACAGAGACACCAGTGGCCACACAAGTGGCCATGGCACTGTCCACACACAGTCCCTGCTGCTGCTCCCCCAGCCGCTGGCACCAACTCCCAGCCACCCACTCCTAAAGCCACGGGGCCCACTGGGACACTGCGGGGGCTCGTGGAAGCCAGCGGCCATTGTGACACAGCGGGGCTGCACAGAGCCCACGGTGCTTTGTGACCCGTGGCTCCCAGGAGAGCCTTTGTGATGCTGGGGAACTACAAGGAAGCCTGGCTCCTCTGTGACACCACCACAGAAGCTCAGGGGAGCCCTGGAGACCGTGGTGATGCTATGGAACCTGATGCAACCCTGCCTCCACTGTGACACCACAGAAGCTCAGGGAGCCCTGGAGACTGTGGTGATGCTATGGAACCTGATGCAACCCTGCCTCCACTGTGACACCACAGAACCTCTGGGAGCCCTGGAGACCGTGCTGATGCTATGGAACCTGATGCAACCCTGCCTCCACTGTGACACCACAGAAGCTCGGGGAGCTCTGCAGACCGTGGGGATGCTGGCGAAGCTGACGGAACCCTGGGCACCACAGTGACGCTATGGAACCTGGTGGAACCGAGGGGCCACAGTGACACTGTGGGGCCTTTTGGAAGCAACAGGACCCTGGTGGGAAGCCACGGGATGATTAATCCTGCACGAACCTGCTCCAGGTGGGCTCCTCTCTCCCGGCTTCCACAGGTGCTGCTAGGATCCCACTCCGGCACTGGCTTGGCACGGGCTGACGGCTTCCTTTGGCAATGGCTCTGCTCCAGGATGGCATGCTGCAGAGAATGCAGGTAGATTTTGTGCTCACTCCTGGCATGCAGCTGGACAATAAAGCCTGATCCAGCCCCCCCTCAGCATATGTCCGGCTCTGGCATTGGGGCGGGGCAACTTTGGGAGCAGCCCCAGCCCTGCTCCTGCTCCCGGCTGGGCACCCAGCTGCTGGGACACAGGTGTGTCCTGATGCCACCGTCTACTCCTTTGAGAAGGGGAGGACAGAGTGCATCAGGGAGTTTGGTGTGGCTTACATGCGGCAAGGAGAAGGTGCAGCCCCAAACTGGCTTTCACTTCTAGAACCTTTTGCTATTGCGGGAGCAGCTGCTGGAGCTTTTCAACCGAGCTGCAAGAGTGAAAAGTGTGATGGCATGTCTATCTGAGAAGGAAGGTTCGGTGCCGCAGCCTGTTGTGCACAATTTATATGCTGATAAGAGAAGGGGGTGCTTTTGGAACGTTTTCCTTCCTGACACTTCTGTCTCTGTGAGCTTTAGCTGCTTGGACTCAGGGATACCGAAGGTATGTGAAAGTGACTGGGATGCGAGAATCATGTTGCACAGGGAACAGGGAAGGTCAGCAAATGTTTCCTGTCCTGGCACATCTCTCAGTCTGAACTGCAGCTGCAGATGCTTCACTTCCGCCAAGGACTCTGCCACCTTGAGAGAAGGATGCGCTCTATGGAGTTGAGAAAGAAAGTGCGTCTCACTAGCTTCTTTCCTCTACTTCATAGACAGCAAAGGGGCTATGAAAGGCAGCACTGGCTTTTTGTTCTAGGACTTCTTCTTTACAAGCAGCTGCTGGATGTTTGGAAGGGGGTTTGGGATATGCAAAAATGAGAGGCTAAGATGGTAAGAGGGTAAGATGGAAGTCATCTGGCAAAAGCAGAGCTCACAAAAGGGCCAGCTGAGAAAGCTCTTGCTGCCTACAACTTCAACTGCACCCCTCAAAGCAGCAGCACACACGCTGCTCTCGGCACTTTCCTTCTCAGCTCTACGCACCATCCTAAGCCTTGCCTCTCCCACACTCAGGATCCAAAGACAACGGCACCAGGGACTGCTCACACACTAAAGGCACCAGGACAAAAGGCTCACCAGCTTGGCCTTTGCATTCCCGCTGACAGCTCCACAGCTTGAACCCAGAGAACTGCCTGCTGCCAACAGCCTTTCCAATCACTCTGAGCACCTCATGACAAGGAGTGTGGGGAATGAATCTCCAGCAGCCTCCTGCCCCAGGCTGTCCCCCGGGAGCAGCCCTGCTCCAGGCTGTGACTGCCACCTGCACAGCCAAAGGACCCAGAGCCGGTGTTACACACCACGGCTGTGCCTGGCACAGAGACACCAGTGGCCACACAAGTGGCCATGGCACTGTCCACACACAGTCCCTGCTGCTGCTCCCCCAGCCGCTGGCACCAACTCCCAGCCACCCACTCCTAAAGCCACGGGGCCCACTGGGACACTGCGGGGGCTCGTGGAAGCCAGCGGCCATTGTGACACAGCGGGGCTGCACAGAGCCCACGGTGCTTTGTGACCCGTGGCTCCCAGGAGAGCCTTTGTGATGCTGGGGAACTACAAGGAAGCCTGGCTCCTCTGTGACACCACCACAGAAGCTCAGGGGAGCCCTGGAGACCGTGCTGATGCTATGGAACCTGATGCAACCCTGCCTCCTCTGTGACACCACAGAACCTCTGGGAGCCCTGGAGACCGTGCTGATGCTATGGAACCTGATGCAACCCTGCCTCCACTGTGACACCACAGAAGCTCAGGGAGCCCTGGAGACTGTGGTGATGCTATGGAACCTGATGCAACCCTGCCTCCACTGTGACACCACAGAACCTCTGGGAGCCCTGGAGACCGTGCTGATGCTATGGAACCTGATGCAACCCTGCCTCCACTGTGACACCACAGAAGCTCGGGGAGCTCTGCAGACCGTGGGGATGCTGGCGAAGCTGACGGAACCCTGGGCACCACAGTGACGCTATGGAACCTGGTGGAACCGAGGGGCCACAGTGACACTGTGGGGCCTTTTGGAAGCAACAGGACCCTGGTGGGAAGCCACGGGATGATTAATCCTGCACGAACCTGCTCCAGGTGGGCTCCTCTCTCCCGGCTTCCACAGGTGCTGCTAGGATCCCACTCCGGCACTGGCTTGGCACGGGCTGACGGCTTCCTTTGGCAATGGCTCTGCTCCAGGATGGCATGCTGCAGAGAATGCAGGTAGATTTTGTGCTCACTCCTGGCATGCAGCTGGACAATAAAGCCTGATCCAGCCCCCCCTCAGCATATGTCCGGCTCTGGCATTGGGGCGGGGCAACTTTGGGAGCAGCCCCAGCCCTGCTCCTGCTCCCGGCTGGGCACCCAGCTGCTGGGACACAGGTGTGTCCTGATGCCACCGTCTACTCCTTTGAGAAGGGGAGGACAGAGTGCATCAGGGAGTTTGGTGTGGCTTACATGCGGCAAGGAGAAGGTGCAGCCCCAAACTGGCTTTCACTTCTAGAACCTTTTGCTATTGCGGGAGCAGCTGCTGGAGCTTTTCAACCGAGCTGCAAGAGTGAAAAGTGTGATGGCATGTCTATCTGAGAAGGAAGGTTCGGTGCCGCAGCCTGTTGTGCACAATTTATATGCTGATAAGAGAAGGGGGTGCTTTTGGAACGTTTTCCTTCCTGACACTTCTGTCTCTGTGAGCTTTAGCTGCTTGGACTCAGGGATACCGAAGGTATGTGAAAGTGACTGGGATGCGAGAATCATGTTGCACAGGGAACAGGGAAGGTCAGCAAATGTTTCCTGTCCTGGCACATCTCTCAGTCTGAACTGCAGCTGCAGATGCTTCACTTCCGCCAAGGACTCTGCCACCTTGAGAGAAGGATGCGCTCTATGGAGTTGAGAAAGAAAGTGCGTCTCACTAGCTTCTTTCCTCTACTTCATAGACAGCAAAGGGGCTATGAAAGGCAGCACTGGCTTTTTGTTCTAGGACTTCTTCTTTAGAAGCAGCTGCTGGATGTTTGGAAGGGGGTTTGGGATATGCAAAAATGAGAGGCTAAGATGGTAAGAGGGTAAGATGGAAGTCATCTGGCAAAAGCAGAGCTCACAAAAGGGCCAGCTGAGAAAGCTCTTGCTGCCTACAACTTCAACTGCACCCCTCAAAGCAGCAGCACACACGCTGCTCTCGGCACTTTCCTTCTCAGCTCTACGCACCATCCTAAGCCTTGCCTCTCCCACACTCAGGATCCAAAGACAACGGCACCAGGGACTGCTCACACACTAAAGGCACCAGGACAAAAGGCTCACCAGCTTGGCCTTTGCATTCCCGCTGACAGCTCCACAGCTTGAACCCAGAGAACTGCCTGCTGCCAACAGCCTTTCCAATCACTCTGAGCACCTCATGACAAGGAGTGTGGGGAATGAATCTCCAGCAGCCTCCTGCCCCAGGCTGTCCCCCGGGAGCAGCCCTGCTCCAGGCCGTGACTGCCACCTGCACAGCCAAAGGACCCAGAGCCGGTGTTACACACCACGGCTGTGCCTGGCACAGAGACACCAGTGGCCACACAAGTGGCCATGGCACTGTCCACACACAGTCCCTGCTGCTGCTCCCCCAGCCGCTGGCACCAACTCCCAGCCACCCACTCCTAAAGCCACGGGGCCCACTGGGACACTGCGGGGGCTCGTGGAAGCCAGCGGCCATTGTGACACAGCAATGCTGCACAGAGCCCACGGTGCTTTGTGACCCGTGGCTCCCAGGAGAGCCTTTGTGATCCTGGGGAACTACAAGGAAGCCTGGCTCCTCTGTGACACCACCACAGAAGCTCAGGGGAGCCCTGGAGACCGTGCTGATGCTATGGAACCTGATGCAACCCTGCCTCCTCTGTGACACCACAGAACCTCTGGGAGCCCTGGAGACCGTGCTGATGCTATGGAACCTGATGCAACCCTGCCTCCACTGTGACACCACAGAAGCTCAGGGAGCCCTGGAGACTGTGGTGATGCTATGGAACCTGATGCAACCCTGCCTCCACTGTGACACCACAGAACCTCTGGGAGCCCTGGAGACCGTGCTGATGCTATGGAACCTGATGCAACCCTGCCTCCACTGTGACACCACAGAAGCTCGGGGAGCTCTGCAGACCGTGGGGATGCTGGCGAAGCTGACGGAACCCTGGGCACCACAGTGACGCTATGGAACCTGGTGGAACCGAGGGGCCACAGTGACACTGTGGGGCCTTTTGGAAGCAACAGGACCCTGGTGGGAAGCCACGGGATGATTAATCCTGCACGAACCTGCTCCAGGTGGGCTCCTCTCTCCCGGCTTCCACAGGTGCTGCTAGGATCCCACTCCGGCACTGGCTTGGCACGGGCTGACGGCTTCCTTTGGCAATGGCTCTGCTCCAGGATGGCATGCTGCAGAGAATGCAGGTAGATTTTGTGCTCACTCCTGGCATGCAGCTGGACAATAAAGCCTGATCCAGCCCCCCCTCAGCATATGTCCGGCTCTGGCATTGGGGCGGGGCAACTTTGGGAGCAGCCCCAGCCCTGCTCCTGCTCCCGGCTGGGCACCCAGCTGCTGGGACACAGGTGTGTCCTGATGCCACCGTCTACTCCTTTGAGAAGGGGAGGACAGAGTGCATCAGGGAGTTTGGTGTGGCTTACATGCGGCAAGGAGAAGGTGCAGCCCCAAACTGGCTTTCACTTCTAGAACCTTTTGCTATTGCGGGAGCAGCTGCTGGAGCTTTTCAACCGAGCTGCAAGAGTGAAAAGTGTGATGGCATGTCTATCTGAGAAGGAAGGTTCGGTGCCGCAGCCTGTTGTGCACAATTTATATGCTGATAAGAGAAGGGGGTGCTTTTGGAACGTTTTCCTTCCTGACACTTCTGTCTCTGTGAGCTTTAGCTGCTTGGACTCAGGGATACCGAAGGTATGTGAAAGTGACTGGGATGCGAGAATCATGTTGCACAGGGAACAGGGAAGGTCAGCAAATGTTTCCTGTCCTGGCACATCTCTCAGTCTGAACTGCAGCTGCAGATGCTTCACTTCCGCCAAGGACTCTGCCACCTTGAGAGAAGGATGCGCTCTATGGAGTTGAGAAAGAAAGTGCGTCTCACTAGCTTCTTTCCTCTACTTCATAGACAGCAAAGGGGCTATGAAAGGCAGCACTGGCTTTTTGTTCTAGGACTTCTTCTTTACAAGCAGCTGCTGGATGTTTGGAAGGGGGTTTGGGATATGCAAAAATGAGAGGCTAAGATGGTAAGAAGGTAAGATGGAAGTCATCTGGCAAAAGCAGAGCTCACAAAAGGGCCAGCTGAGAAAGCTCTTGCTGCCTACAACTTCAACTGCACCCCTCAAAGCAGCAGCACACACGCTGCTCTCGGCACTTTCCTTCTCAGCTCTACGCACCATCCTAAGCCTTGCCTCTCCCACACTCAGGATCCAAAGACAACGGCACCAGGGACTGCTCACACACTAAAGGCACCAGGACAAAAGGCTCACCAGCTTGGCCTTTGCATTCCCGCTGACAGCTCCACAGCTTGAACCCAGAGAACTGCCTGCTGCCAACAGCCTTTCCAATCACTCTGAGCACCTCATGACAAGGAGTGTGGGGAATGAATCTCCAGCAGCCTCCTGCCCCAGGCTGTCCCCCGGGAGCAGCCCTGCTCCAGGCCGTGACTGCCACCTGCACAGCCAAAGGACCCAGAGCCGGTGTTACACACCACGGCTGTGCCTGGCACAGAGACACCAGTGGCCACACAAGTGGCCATGGCACTGTCCACACACAGTCCCTGCTGCTGCTCCCCCAGCCGCTGGCACCAACTCCCAGCCACCCACTCCTAAAGCTACGGGGCCCACTGGGACACTGCGGGGGCTCGTGGAAGCCAGCGGCCATTGTGACACAGCGGGGCTGCACAGAGCCCACGGTGCTTTGTGACCCGTGGCTCCCAGGAGAGCCTTTGTGATGCTGGGGAACTACAAGGAAGCCTGGCTCCTCTGTGACACCACCACAGAAGCTCAGGGGAGCCCTGGAGACCGTGCTGATGCTATGGAACCTGATGCAACCCTGCCTCCTCTGTGACACCACAGAACCTCTGGGAGCCCTGGAGACCGTGCTGATGCTATGGAACCTGATGCAACCCTGCCTCCACTGTGACACCACAGAAGCTCAGGGAGCCCTGGAGACTGTGGTGATGCTATGGAACCTGATGCAACCCTGCCTCCACTGTGACACCACAGAACCTCTGGGAGCCCTGGAGACCGTGCTGATGCTATGGAACCTGATGCAACCCTGCCTCCACTGTGACACCACAGAAGCTCGGGGAGCTCTGCAGACCGTGGGGATGCTGGCGAAGCTGACGGAACCCTGGGCACCACAGTGACGCTATGGAACCTGGTGGAACCGAGGGGCCACAGTGACACTGTGGGGCCTTTTGGAAGCAACAGGACCCTGGTGGGAAGCCACGGGATGATTAATCCTGCACGAACCTGCTCCAGGTGGGCTCCTCTCTCCCGGCTTCCACAGGTGCTGCTAGGATCCCACTCCGGCACTGGCTTGGCACGGGCTGACGGCTTCCTTTGGCAATGGCTCTGCTCCAGGATGGCATGCTGCAGAGAATGCAGGTAGATTTTGTGCTCACTCCTGGCATGCAGCTGGACAATAAAGCCTGATCCAGCCCCCCCTCAGCATATGTCCGGCTCTGGCATTGGGGCGGGGCAACTTTGGGAGCAGCCCCAGCCCTGCTCCTGCTCCCGGCTGGGCACCCAGCTGCTGGGACACAGGTGTGTCCTGATGCCACCGTCTACTCCTTTGAGAAGGGGAGGACAGAGTGCATCAGGGAGTTTGGTGTGGCTTACATGCGGCAAGGAGAAGGTGCAGCCCCAAACTGGCTTTCACTTCTAGAACCTTTTGCTATTGCGGGAGCAGCTGCTGGAGCTTTTCAACCGAGCTGCAAGAGTGAAAAGTGTGATGGCATGTCTATCTGAGAAGGAAGGTTCGGTGCCGCAGCCTGTTGTGCACAATTTATATGCTGATAAGAGAAGGGGGTGCTTTTGGAACGTTTTCCTTCCTGACACTTCTGTCTCTGTGAGCTTTAGCTGCTTGGACTCAGGGGTACCGAAGGTATGTGAAAGTGACTGGGATGCGAGAATCATGTTGCACAGGGAACAGGGAAGGTCAGCAAATGTTTCCTGTCCTGGCACATCTCTCAGTCTGAACTGCAGCTGCAGATGCTTCACTTCCGCCAAGGACTCTGCCACCTTGAGAGAAGGATGCGCTCTATGGAGTTGAGAAAGAAAGTGCGTCTCACTAGCTTCTTTCCTCTACTTCATAGACAGCAAAGGGGCTATGAAAGGCAGCACTGGCTTTTTGTTCTAGGACTTCTTCTTTACAAGCAGCTGCTGGATGTTTGGAAGGGGGTTTGGGATATGCAAAAATGAGAGGCTAAGATGGTAAGAGGGTAAGATGGAAGTCATCTGGCAAAAGCAGAGCTCACAAAAGGGCCAGCTGAGAAAGCTCTTGCTGCCTACAACTTCAACTGCACCCCTCAAAGCAGCAGCACACACGCTGCTCTCGGCACTTTCCTTCTCAGCTCTACGCACCATCCTAAGCCTTGCCTCTCCCACACTCAGGATCCAAAGACAACGGCACCAGGGACTGCTCACACACTAAAGGCACCAGGACAAAAGGCTCACCAGCTTGGCCTTTGCATTCCCGCTGACAGCTCCACAGCTTGAACCCAGAGAACTGCCTGCTGCCAACAGCCTTTCCAATCACTCTGAGCACCTCATGACAAGGAGTGTGGGGAATGAATCTCCAGCAGCCTCCTGCCCCAGGCTGTCCCCCGGGAGCAGCCCTGCTCCAGGCTGTGACTGCCACCTGCACAGCCAAAGGACCCAGAGCCGGTGTTACACACCACGGCTGTGCCTGGCACAGAGACACCAGTGGCCACACAAGTGGCCATGGCACTGTCCACACACAGTCCCTGCTGCTGCTCCCCCAGCCGCTGGCACCAACTCCCAGCCACCCACTCCTAAAGCCACGGGGCCCACTGGGACACTGCGGGGGCTCGTGGAAGCCAGCGGCCATTGTGACACAGCGGGGCTGCACAGAGCCCACGGTGCTTTGTGACCCGTGGCTCCCAGGAGAGCCTTTGTGATGCTGGGGAACTACAAGGAAGCCTGCCTCCTCTGTGACACCACCACAGAAGCTCAGGGGAGCCCTGGAGACCGTGGTGATGCTATGGAACCTGATGCAACCCTGCCTCCACTGTGACACCACAGAAGCTCAGGGAGCCCTGGAGACTGTGGTGATGCTATGGAACCTGATGCAACCCTGCCTCCACTGTGACACCACAGAACCTCTGGGAGCCCTGGAGACCGTGCTGATGCTATGGAACCTGATGCAACCCTGCCTCCACTGTGACACCACAGAAGCTCGGGGAGCTCTGCAGACCGTGGGGATGCTGGCGAAGCTGACGGAACCCTGGGCACCACAGTGACGCTATGGAACCTGGTGGAACCGAGGGGCCACAGTGACACTGTGGGGCCTTTTGGAAGCAACAGGACCCTGGTGGGAAGCCACGGGATGATTAATCCTGCACGAACCTGCTCCAGGTGGGCTCCTCTCTCCCGGCTTCCACAGGTGCTGCTAGGATCCCACTCCGGCACTGGCTTGGCACGGGCTGACGGCTTCCTTTGGCAATGGCTCTGCTCCAGGATGGCATGCTGCAGAGAATGCAGGTAGATTTTGTGCTCACTCCTGGCATGCAGCTGGACAATAAAGCCTGATCCAGCCCCCCCTCAGCATATGTCCGGCTCTGGCATTGGGGCGGGGCAACTTTGGGAGCAGCCCCAGCCCTGCTCCTGCTCCCGGCTGGGCACCCAGCTGCTGGGACACAGGTGTGTCCTGATGCCACCGTCTACTCCTTTGAGAAGGGGAGGACAGAGTGCATCAGGGAGTTTGGTGTGGCTTACATGCGGCAAGGAGAAGGTGCAGCCCCAAACTGGCTTTCACTTCTAGAACCTTTTGCTATTGCGGGAGCAGCTGCTGGAGCTTTTCAACCGAGCTGCAAGAGTGAAAAGTGTGATGGCATGTCTATCTGAGAAGGAAGGTTCGGTGCCGCAGCCTGTTGTGCACAATTTATATGCTGATAAGAGAAGGGGGTGCTTTTGGAACGTTTTCCTTCCTGACACTTCTGTCTCTGTGAGCTTTAGCTGCTTGGACTCAGGGATACCGAAGGTATGTGAAAGTGACTGGGATGCGAGAATCATGTTGCACAGGGAACAGGGAAGGTCAGCAAATGTTTCCTGTCCTGGCACATCTCTCAGTCTGAACTGCAGCTGCAGATGCTTCACTTCCGCCAAGGACTCTGCCACCTTGAGAGAAGGATGCGCTCTATGGAGTTGAGAAAGAAAGTGCGTCTCACTAGCTTCTTTCCTCTACTTCATAGACAGCAAAGGGGCTATGAAAGGCAGCACTGGCTTTTTGTTCTAGGACTTCTTCTTTACAAGCAGCTGCTGGATGTTTGGAAGGGGGTTTGGGATATGCAAAAATGAGAGGCTAAGATGGTAAGAGGGTAAGATGGAAGTCATCTGGCAAAAGCAGAGCTCACAAAAGGGCCAGCTGAGAAAGCTCTTGCTGCCTACAACTTCAACTGCACCCCTCAAAGCAGCAGCACACACGCTGCTCTCGGCACTTTCCTTCTCAGCTCTACGCACCATCCTAAGCCTTGCCTCTCCCACACTCAGGATCCAAAGACAACGGCACCAGGGACTGCTCACACACTAAAGGCACCAGGACAAAAGGCTCACCAGCTTGGCCTTTGCATTCCCGCTGACAGCTCCACAGCTTGAACCCAGAGAACTGCCTGCTGCCAACAGCCTTTCCAATCACTCTGAGCACCTCATGACAAGGAGTGTGGGGAATGAATCTCCAGCAGCCTCCTGCCCCAGGCTGTCCCCCGGGAGCAGCCCTGCTCCAGGCCGTGACTGCCACCTGCACAGCCAAAGGACCCAGAGCCGGTGTTACACACCACGGCTGTGCCTGGCACAGAGACACCAGTGGCCACACAAGTGGCCATGGCACTGTCCACACACAGTCCCTGCTGCTGCTCCCCCAGCCGCTGGCACCAACTCCCAGCCACCCACTCCTAAAGCCACGGGGCCCACTGGGACACTGCGGGGCTCGTGGAAGCCAGCGGCCATTGTGACACAGCGGGGCTGCACAGAGCCCACGGTGCTTTGTGACCCGTGGCTCCCAGGAGAGCCTTTGTGATGCTGGGGAACTACAAGGAAGCCTGGCTCCTCTGTGACACCACCACAGAAGCTCAGGGGAGCCCTGGAGACTGTGCTGATGCTATTGAACCTGATGCAACCCTGCCTCCTCTGTGACACCACAGAACCTCTGGGAGCCCTGGAGACCGTGGTGATGCTATGGAACCTGATGCAACCCTGCCTCCTCTGTGACACCACAGAACCTCTGGGAGCTCTGGAGACCGTGCTGATGCTATGGAACCTGATGCAACCCTGCCTCCACTGTGACACCACAGAAGCTCAGGGAGCCCTGGAGACTGTGGTGATGCTATGGAACCTGATGCAACCCTGCCTCCACTGTGACACCACAGAACCTCTGGGAGCCCTGGAGACCGTGCTGATGCTATGGAACCTGATGCAACCCTGCCTCCACTGTGACACCACAGAAGCTCGGGGAGCTCTGCAGACCGTGGGGATGCTGGCGAAGCTGACGGAACCCTGGGCACCACAGTGACGCTATGGAACCTGGTGGAACCGAGGGGCCACAGTGACACTGTGGGGCCTTTTGGAAGCAACAGGACCCTGGTGGGAAGCCACGGGATGATTAATCCTGCACGAACCTGCTCCAGGTGGGCTCCTCTCTCCCGGCTTCCACAGGTGCTGCTAGGATCCCACTCCGGCACTGGCTTGGCACGGGCTCACGGCTTCCTTTGGCAATGGCTCTGCTCCAGGATGGCATGCTGCAGAGAATGCAGGTAGATTTTGTGCTCACTCCTGGCATGCAGCTGGACAATAAAGCCTGATCCAGCCCCCCCTCAGCATATGTCCGGCTCTGGCATTGGGGCGGGGCAACTTTGGGAGCAGCCCCAGCCCTGCTCCTGCTCCCGGCTGGGCACCCAGCTGCTGGGACACAGGTGTGTCCTGATGCCACCGTCTACTCCTTTGAGAAGGGGAGGACAGAGTGCATCAGGGAGTTTGGTGTGGCTTACATGCGGCAAGGAGAAGGTGCAGCCCCAAACTGGCTTTCACTTCTAGAACCTTTTGCTATTGCGGGAGCAGCTGCTGGAGCTTTTCAACCGAGCTGCAAGAGTGAAAAGTGTGATGGCATGTCTATCTGAGAAGGAAGGTTCGGTGCCGCAGCCTGTTGTGCACAATTTATATGCTGATAAGAGAAGGGGGTGCTTTTGCAACGTTTTCCTTCCTGACACTTCTGTCTCTGTGAGCTTTAGCTGCTTGGACTCAGGGATACCGAAGGTATGTGAAAGTGACTGGGATGCGAGAATCATGTTGCACAGGGAACAGGGAAGGTCAGCAAATGTTTCCTGTCCTGGCACATCTCTCAGTCTGAACTGCAGCTGCAGATGCTTCACTTCCGCCAAGGACTCTGCCACCTTGAGAGAAGGATGCGCTCTATGGAGTTGAGAAAGAAAGTGCGTCTCACTAGCTTCTTTCCTCTACTTCATAGACAGCAAAGGGGCTATGAAAGGCAGCACTGGCTTTTTGTTCTAGGACTTCTTCTTTACAAGCAGCTGCTGGATGTTTGGAAGGGGGTTTGGGATATGCAAAAATGAGAGGCTAAGATGGTAAGAGGGTAAGATGGAAGTCATCTGGCAAAAGCAGAGCTCACAAAAGGGCCAGCTGAGAAAGCTCTTGCTGCCTACAACTTCAACTGCACCCCTCAAAGCAGCAGCACACACGCTGCTCTCGGCACTTTCCTTCTCAGCTCTACGCACCATCCTAAGCCTTGCCTCTCCCACACTCAGGATCCAAAGACAACGGCACCAGGGACTGCTCACACACTAAAGGCACCAGGACAAAAGGCTCACCAGCTTGGCCTTTGCATTCCCGCTGACAGCTCCACAGCTTGAACCCAGAGAACTGCCTGCTGCCAACAGCCTTTCCAATCACTCTGAGCACCTCATGACAAGGAGTGTGGGGAATGAATCTCCAGCAGCCTCCTGCCCCAGGCTGTCCCCCGGGAGCAGCCCTGCTCCAGGCCGTGACTGCCACCTGCACAGCCAAAGGACCCAGAGCCGGTGTTACACACCACGGCTGTGCCTGGCACAGAGACACCAGTGGCCACACAAGTGGCCATGGCACTGTCCACACACAGTCCCTGCTGCTGCTCCCCCAGCCGCTGGCACCAACTCCCAGCCACCCACTCCTAAAGCCACGGGGCCCACTGGGACACTGCGGGGGCTCGTGGAAGCCAGCGGCCATTGTGACACAGCGGGGCTGCACAGAGCCCACGGTGCTTTGTGACCCGTGGCTCCCAGGAGAGCCTTTGTGATGCTGGGGAACTACAAGGAAGCCTGGCTCCTCTGTGACACCACCACAGAAGCTCAGGGGAGCCCTGGAGACCGTGCTGATGCTATTGAACCTGATGCAACCCTGCCTCCACTGTGACACCACAGAAGCTCTTGGAGCCCTGGAGACCGTGGTGATGCTATGGAACCTGATGCAACCCTGCCTCCTCTGTGACACCACAGAACCTCTGGGAGCCCTGGAGACCGTGCTGATGCTATGGAACCTGATGCAACCCTGCCTCCACTGTGACACCACAGAAGCTCAGGGAGCCCTGGAGACTGTGGTGATGCTATGGAACCTGATGCAACCCTGCCTCCACTGTGACACCACAGAACCTCTGGGAGCCCTGGAGACCGTGCTGATGCTATGGAACCTGATGCAACCCTGCCTCCACTGTGACACCACAGAAGCTCGGGGAGCTCTGCAGACCGTGGGGATGCTGGCGAAGCTGACGGAACCCTGGGCACCACAGTGACGCTATGGAACCTGGTGGAACCGAGGGGCCACAGTGACACTGTGGGGCCTTTTGGAAGCAACAGGACCCTGGTGGGAAGCCACGGGATGATTAATCCTGCACGAACCTGCTCCAGGTGGGCTCCTCTCTCCCGGCTTCCACAGGTGCTGCTAGGATCCCACTCCGGCACTGGCTTGGCACGGGCTCACGGCTTCCTTTGGCAATGGCTCTGCTCCAGGATGGCATGCTGCAGAGAATGCAGGTAGATTTTGTGCTCACTCCTGGCATGCAGCTGGACAATAAAGCCTGATCCAGCCCCCCCTCAGCATATGTCCGGCTCTGGCATTGGGGCGGGGCAACTTTGGGAGCAGCCCCAGCCCTGCTCCTGCTCCCGGCTGGGCACCCAGCTGCTGGGACACAGGTGTGTCCTGATGCCACCGTCTACTCCTTTGAGAAGGGGAGGACAGAGTGCATCAGGGAGTTTGGTGTGGCTTACATGCGGCAAGGAGAAGGTGCAGCCCCAAACTGGCTTTCACTTCTAGAACCTTTTGCTATTGCGGGAGCAGCTGCTGGAGCTTTTCAACCGAGCTGCAAGAGTGAAAAGTGTGATGGCATGTCTATCTGAGAAGGAAGGTTCGGTGCCGCAGCCTGTTGTGCACAATTTATATGCTGATAAGAGAAGGGGGTGCTTTTGGAACGTTTTCCTTCCTGACACTTCTGTCTCTGTGAGCTTTAGCTGCTTGGACTCAGGGATACCGAAGGTATGTGAAAGTGACTGGGATGCGAGAATCATGTTGCACAGGGAACAGGGAAGGTCAGCAAATGTTTCCTGTCCTGGCACATCTCTCAGTCTGAACTGCAGCTGCAGATGCTTCACTTCCGCCAAGGACTCTGCCACCTTGAGAGAAGGATGCGCTCTATGGAGTTGAGAAAGAAAGTGCGTCTCACTAGCTTCTTTCCTCTACTTCATAGACAGCAAAGGGGCTATGAAAGGCAGCACTGGCTTTTTGTTCTAGGACTTCTTCTTTACAAGCAGCTGCTGGATGTTTGGAAGGGGGTTTGGGATATGCAAAAATGAGAGGCTAAGATGGTAAGAGGGTAAGATGGAAGTCATCTGGCAAAAGCAGAGCTCACAAAAGGGCCAGCTGAGAAAGCTCTTGCTGCCTACAACTTCAACTGCACCCCTCAAAGCAGCAGCACACACGCTGCTCTCGGCACTTTCCTTCTCAGCTCTACGCACCATCCTAAGCCTTGCCTCTCCCACACTCAGGATCCAAAGACAACGGCACCAGGGACTGCTCACACACTAAAGGCACCAGGACAAAAGGCTCACCAGCTTGGCCTTTGCATTCCCGCTGACAGCTCCACAGCTTGAACCCAGAGAACTGCCTGCTGCCAACAGCCTTTCCAATCACTCTGAGCACCTCATGACAAGGAGTGTGGGGAATGAATCTCCAGCAGCCTCCTGCCCCAGGCTGTCCCCCGGGAGCAGCCCTGCTCCAGGCCGTGACTGCCACCTGCACAGCCAAAGGACCCAGAGCCGGTGTTACACACCACGGCTGTGCCTGGCACAGAGACACCAGTGGCCACACAAGTGGCCATGGCACTGTCCACACACAGTCCCTGCTGCTGCTCCCCCAGCCGCTGGCACCAACTCCCAGCCACCCACTCCTAAAGCCACGGGGCCCACTGGGACACTGCGGGGGCTCGTGGAAGCCAGCGGCCATTGTGACACAGCGGGGCTGCACAGAGCCCACGGTGCTTTGTGACCCGTGGCTCCCAGGAGAGCCTTTGTGATGCTGGGGAACTACAAGGAAGCCTGGCTCCTCTGTGACACCACCACAGAAGCTCAGGGGAGCCCTGGAGACCGTGCTGATGCTATTGAACCTGATGCAACCCTGCCTCCTCTGTGACACCACAGAAGCTCTTGGAGCCCTGGAGACCGTGGTGATGCTATGGAACCTGATGCAACCCTGCCTCCTCTGTGACACCACAGAACCTCTGGGAGCCCTGGAGACCGTGCTGATGCTATGGAACCTGATGCAACCCTGCCTCCACTGTGACACCACAGAAGCTCAGGGAGCCCTGGAGACTGTGGTGATGCTATGGAACCTGATGCAACCCTGCCTCCACTGTGACACCACAGAACCTCTGGGAGCCCTGGAGACTGTGGTGATGCTATGGAACCTGATGCAACCCTGCCTCCACTGTGACACCACAGAAGCTCGGGGAGCTCTGCAGACCGTGGGGATGCTGGCGAAGCTGACGGAACCCTGGGCACCACAGTGACGCTATGGAACCTGGTGGAACCGAGGGGCCACAGTGACACTGTGGGGCCTTTTGGAAGCAACAGGACCCTGGTGGGAAGCCACGGGATGATTAATCCTGCACGAACCTGCTCCAGGTGGGCTCCTCTCTCCCGGCTTCCACAGGTGCTGCTAGGATCCCACTCCGGCACTGGCTTGGCACGGGCTCACGGCTTCCTTTGGCAATGGCTCTGCTCCAGGATGGCATGCTGCAGAGAATGCAGGTAGATTTTGTGCTCACTCCTGGCATGCAGCTGGACAATAAAGCCTGATCCAGCCCCCCCTCAGCATATGTCCGGCTCTGGCATTGGGGCGGGGCAACTTTGGGAGCAGCCCCAGCCCTGCTCCTGCTCCCGGCTGGGCACCCAGCTGCTGGGACACAGGTGTGTCCTGATGCCACCGTCTACTCCTTTGAGAAGGGGAGGACAGAGTGCATCAGGGAGTTTGGTGTGGCTTACATGCGGCAAGGAGAAGGTGCAGCCCCAAACTGGCTTTCACTTCTAGAACCTTTTGCTATTGCGGGAGCAGCTGCTGGAGCTTTTCAACCGAGCTGCAAGAGTGAAAAGTGTGATGGCATGTCTATCTGAGAAGGAAGGTTCGGTGCCGCAGCCTGTTGTGCACAATTTATATGCTGATAACAGAAGGGGGTGCTTTTGGAACGTTTTCCTTCCTGACACTTCTGTCTCTGTGAGCTTTAGCTGCTTGGACTCAGGGATACCGAAGGTGTGTGAAAGTGACTGGGATGCGAGAATCATGTTGCACAGGGAACAGGGAAGGTCAGCAAATGTTTCCTGTCCTGGCACATCTCTCAGTCTGAACTGCAGCTGCAGATGCTTCACTTCCGCCAAGGACTCTGCCACCTTGAGAGAAGGATGCGCTCTATGGAGTTGAGAAAGAAAGTGCGTCTCACTAGCTTCTTTCCTCTACTTCATAGACAGCAAAGGGGCTATGAAAGGCAGCACTGGCTTTTTGTTCTAGGACTTCTTCTTTACAAGCAGCTGCTGGATGTTTGGAAGGGGGTTTGGGATATGCAAAAATGAGAGGCTAAGATGGTAAGAGGGTAAGATGGAAGTCATCTGGCAAAAGCAGAGCTCACAAAAGGGCCAGCTGAGAAAGCTCTTGCTGCCTACAACTTCAACTGCACCCCTCAAAGCAGCAGCACACACGCTGCTCTCGGCACTTTCCTTCTCAGCTCTACGCACCATCCTAAGCCTTGCCTCTCCCACACTCAGGATCCAAAGACAACGGCACCAGGGACTGCTCACACACTAAAGGCACCAGGACAAAAGGCTCACCAGCTTGGCCTTTGCATTCCCGCTGACAGCTCCACAGCTTGAACCCAGAGAACTGCCTGCTGCCAACAGCCTTTCCAATCACTCTGAGCACCTCATGACAAGGAGTGTGGGGAATGAATCTCCAGCAGCCTCCTGCCCCAGGCTGTCCCCCGGGAGCAGCCCTGCTCCAGGCCGTGACTGCCACCTGCACAGCCAAAGGACCCAGAGCCGGTGTTACACACCACGGCTGTGCCTGGCACAGAGACACCAGTGGCCACACAAGTGGCCATGGCACTGTCCACACACAGTCCCTGCTGCTGCTCCCCCAGCCGCTGGCACCAACTCCCAGCCACCCACTCCTAAAGCCACGGGGCCCACTGGGACACTGCGGGGGCTCGTGGAAGCCAGCGGCCATTGTGACACAGCGGGGCTGCACAGAGCCCACGGTGCTTTGTGACCCGTGGCTCCCAGGAGAGCCTTTGTGATGCTGGGGAACTACAAGGAAGCCTGCCTCCTCTGTGACACCACCACAGAAGCTCAGGGGAGCCCTGGAGACCGTGCTGATGCTATTGAACCTGATGCAACCCTGCCTCCTCTGTGACACCACAGAAGCTCTTGGAGCCCTGGAGACCGTGGTGATGCTATGGAACCTGATGCAACCCTGCCTCCACTGTGACACCACAGAAGCTCAGGGAGCCCTGGAGACTGTGGTGATGCTATGGAACCTGATGCAACCCTGCCTCCACTGTGACACCACAGAACCTCTGGGAGCCCTGGAGACCGTGCTGATGCTATGGAACCTGATGCAACCCTGCCTCCACTGTGACACCACAGAAGCTCAGGGAGCCCTGGAGACTGTGGTGATGCTATGGAACCTGATGCAACCCTGCCTCCACTGTGACACCACAGAACCTCTGGGAGCCCTGGAGACCGTGCTGATGCTATGGAACCTGATGCAACCCTGCCTCCACTGTGACACCACAGAAGCTCGGGGAGCTCTGCAGACCGTGGGGATGCTGGCGAAGCTGACGGAACCCTGGGCACCACAGTGACGCTATGGAACCTGGTGGAACCGAGGGGCCACAGTGACACTGTGGGGCCTTTTGGAAGCAACAGGACCCTGGTGGGAAGCCACGGGATGATTAATCCTGCACGAACCTGCTCCAGGTGGGCTCCTCTCTCCCGGCTTCCACAGGTGCTGCTAGGATCCCACTCCGGCACTGGCTTGGCACGGGCTCACGGCTTCCTTTGGCAATGGCTCTGCTCCAGGATGGCATGCTGCAGAGAATGCAGGTAGATTTTGTGCTCACTCCTGGCATGCAGCTGGACAATAAAGCCTGATCCAGCCCCCCCTCAGCATATGTCCGGCTCTGGCATTGGGGCGGGGCAACTTTGGGAGCAGCCCCAGCCCTGCTCCTGCTCCCGGCTGGGCACCCAGCTGCTGGGACACAGGTGTGTCCTGATGCCACCGTCTACTCCTTTGAGAAGGGGAGGACAGAGTGCATCAGGGAGTTTGGTGTGGCTTACATGCGGCAAGGAGAAGGTGCAGCCCCAAACTGGCTTTCACTTCTAGAACCTTTTGCTATTGCGGGAGCAGCTGCTGGAGCTTTTCAACCGAGCTGCAAGAGTGAAAAGTGTGATGGCATGTCTATCTGAGAAGGAAGGTTCGGTGCCGCAGCCTGTTGTGCACAATTTATATGCTGATAACAGAAGGGGGTGCTTTTGGAACGTTTTCCTTCCTGACACTTCTGTCTCTGTGAGCTTTAGCTGCTTGGACTCAGGGATACCAAAGGTGTGTGAAAGTGACTGGGATGCGAGAATCATGTTGCACAGGGAACAGGGAAGGTCAGCAAATGTTTCCTGTCCTGGCACATCTCTCAGTCTGAACTGCAGCTGCAGATGCTTCACTTCCGCCAAGGACTCTGCCACCTTGAGAGAAGGATGCGCTCTATGGAGTTGAGAAAGAAAGTGCGTCTCACTAGCTTCTTTCCTCTACTTCATAGACAGCAAAGGGGCTATGAAAGGCAGCACTGGCTTTTTGTTCTAGGACTTCTTCTTTACAAGCAGCTGCTGGATGTTTGGAAGGGGGTTTGGGATATGCAAAAATGAGAGGCTAAGATGGTAAGAGGGTAAGATGGAAGTCATCTGGCAAAAGCAGAGCTCACAAAAGGGCCAGCTGAGAAAGCTCTTGCTGCCTACAACTTCAACTGCACCCCTCAAAGCAGCAGCACACACGCTGCTCTCGGCACTTTCCTTCTCAGCTCTACGCACCATCCTAAGCCTTGCCTCTCCCACACTCAGGATCCAAAGACAACGGCACCAGGGACTGCTCACACACTAAAGGCACCAGGACAAAAGGCTCACCAGCTTGGCCTTTGCATTCCCGCTGACAGCTCCACAGCTTGAACCCAGAGAACTGCCTGCTGCCAACAGCCTTTCCAATCACTCTGAGCACCTCATGACAAGGAGTGTGGGGAATGAATCTCCAGCAGCCTCCTGCCCCAGGCTGTCCCCCGGGAGCAGCCCTGCTCCAGGCCGTGACTGCCACCTGCACAGCCAAAGGACCCAGAGCCGGTGTTACACACCACGGCTGTGCCTGGCACAGAGACACCAGTGGCCACACAAGTGGCCATGGCACTGTCCACACACAGTCCCTGCTGCTGCTCCCCCAGCCGCTGGCACCAACTCCCAGCCACCCACTCCTAAAGCCACGGGGCCCACTGGGACACTGCGGGGGCTCGTGGAAGCCAGCGGCCATTGTGACACAGCGGGGCTGCACAGAGCCCACGGTGCTTTGTGACCCGTGGCTCCCAGGAGAGCCTTTGTGATGCTGGGGAACTACAAGGAAGCCTGCCTCCTCTGTGACACCACCACAGAAGCTCAGGGGAGCCCTGGAGACCGTGCTGATGCTATTGAACCTGATGCAACCCTGCCTCCTCTGTGACACCACAGAAGCTCTTGGAGCCCTGGAGACCGTGGTGATGCTATGGAACCTGATGCAACCCTGCCTCCTCTGTGACACCACAGAACCTCTGGGAGCCCTGGAGACCGTGCTGATGCTATGGAACCTGATGCAACCCTGCCTCCACTGTGACACCACAGAAGCTCAGGGAGCCCTGGAGACTGTGGTGATGCTATGGAACCTGATGCAACCCTGCCTCCACTGTGACACCACAGAACCTCTGGGAGCCCTGGAGACCGTGCTGATGCTATGGAACCTGATGCAACCCTGCCTCCACTGTGACACCACAGAAGCTCGGGGAGCTCTGCAGACCGTGGGGATGCTGGCGAAGCTGACGGAACCCTGGGCACCACAGTGACGCTATGGAACCTGGTGGAACCGAGGGGCCACAGTGACACTGTGGGGCCTTTTGGAAGCAACAGGACCCTGGTGGGAAGCCACGGGATGATTAATCCTGCACGAACCTGCTCCAGGTGGGCTCCTCTCTCCCGGCTTCCACAGGTGCTGCTAGGATCCCACTCCGGCACTGGCTTGGCACGGGCTCACGGCTTCCTTTGGCAATGGCTCTGCTCCAGGATGGCATGCTGCAGAGAATGCAGGTAGATTTTGTGCTCACTCCTGGCATGCAGCTGGACAATAAAGCCTGATCCAGCCCCCCCTCAGCATATGTCCGGCTCTGGCATTGGGGCGGGGCAACTTTGGGAGCAGCCCCAGCCCTGCTCCTGCTCCCGGCTGGGCACCCAGCTGCTGGGACACAGGTGTGTCCTGATGCCACCGTCTACTCCTTTGAGAAGGGGAGGACAGAGTGCATCAGGGAGTTTGGTGTGGCTTACATGCGGCAAGGAGAAGGTGCAGCCCCAAACTGGCTTTCACTTCTAGAACCTTTTGCTATTGCGGGAGCAGCTGCTGGAGCTTTTCAACCGAGCTGCAAGAGTGAAAAGTGTGATGGCATGTCTATCTGAGAAGGAAGGTTCGGTGCCGCAGCCTGTTGTGCACAATTTATATGCTGATAACAGAAGGGGGTGCTTTTGGAACGTTTTCCTTCCTGACACTTCTGTCTCTGTGAGCTTTAGCTGCTTGGACTCAGGGATACCGAAGGTGTGTGAAAGTGACTGGGATGCGAGAATCATGTTGCACAGGGAACAGGGAAGGTCAGCAAATGTTTCCTGTCCTGGCACATCTCTCAGTCTGAACTGCAGCTGCAGATGCTTCACTTCCGCCAAGGACTCTGCCACCTTGAGAGAAGGATGCGCTCTATGGAGTTGAGAAAGAAAGTGCGTCTCACTAGCTTCTTTCCTCTACTTCATAGACAGCAAAGGGGCTATGAAAGGCAGCACTGGCTTTTTGTTCTAGGACTTCTTCTTTACAAGCAGCTGCTGGATGTTTGGAAGGGGGTTTGGGATATGCAAAAATGAGAGGCTAAGATGGTAAGAGGGTAAGATGGAAGTCATCTGGCAAAAGCAGAGCTCACAAAAGGGCCAGCTGAGAAAGCTCTTGCTGCCTACAACTTCAACTGCACCCCTCAAAGCAGCAGCACACACGCTGCTCTCGGCACTTTCCTTCTCAGCTCTACGCACCATCCTAAGCCTTGCCTCTCCCACACTCAGGATCCAAAGACAACGGCACCAGGGACTGCTCACACACTAAAGGCACCAGGACAAAAGGCTCACCAGCTTGGCCTTTGCATTCCCGCTGACAGCTCCACAGCTTGAACCCAGAGAACTGCCTGCTGCCAACAGCCTTTCCAATCACTCTGAGCACCTCATGACAAGGAGTGTGGGGAATGAATCTCCAGCAGCCTCCTGCCCCAGGCTGTCCCCCGGGAGCAGCCCTGCTCCAGGCCGTGACTGCCACCTGCACAGCCAAAGGACCCAGAGCCGGTGTTACACACCACGGCTGTGCCTGGCACAGAGACACCAGTGGCCACACAAGTGGCCATGGCACTGTCCACACACAGTCCCTGCTGCTGCTCCCCCAGCCGCTGGCACCAACTCCCAGCCACCCACTCCTAAAGCCACGGGGCCCACTGGGACACTGCGGGGGCTCGTGGAAGCCAGCGGCCATTGTGACACAGCGGGGCTGCACAGAGCCCACGGTGCTTTGTGACCCGTGGCTCCCAGGAGAGCCTTTGTGATGCTGGGGAACTACAAGGAAGCCTGCCTCCTCTGTGACACCACCACAGAAGCTCAGGGGAGCCCTGGAGACCGTGCTGATGCTATGGAACCTGATGCAACCCTGCCTCCTCTGTGACACCACAGAAGCTCTTGGAGCCCTGGAGACCGTGGTGATGCTATGGAACCTGATGCAACCCTGCCTCCACTGTGACACCACAGAAGCTCAGGGAGCCCTGGAGACTGTGGTGATGCTATGGAACCTGATGCAACCCTGCCTCCACTGTGACACCACAGAACCTCTGGGAGCCCTGGAGACCGTGCTGATGCTATGGAACCTGATGCAACCCTGCCTCCACTGTGACACCACAGAAGCTCAGGGAGCCCTGGAGACTGTGGTGATGCTATGGAACCTGATGCAACCCTGCCTCCACTGTGACACCACAGAACCTCTGGGAGCCCTGGAGACCGTGCTGATGCTATGGAACCTGATGCAACCCTGCCTCCACTGTGACACCACAGAAGCTCGGGGAGCTCTGCAGACCGTGGGGATGCTGGCGAAGCTGACGGAACCCTGGGCACCACAGTGACGCTATGGAACCTGGTGGAACCGAGGGGCCACAGTGACACTGTGGGGCCTTTTGGAAGCAACAGGACCCTGGTGGGAAGCCACGGGATGATTAATCCTGCACGAACCTGCTCCAGGTGGGCTCCTCTCTCCCGGCTTCCACAGGTGCTGCTAGGATCCCACTCCGGCACTGGCTTGGCACGGGCTGACGGCTTCCTTTGGCAATGGCTCTGCTCCAGGATGGCATGCTGCAGAGAATGCAGGTAGATTTTGTGCTCACTCCTGGCATGCAGCTGGACAATAAAGCCTGATCCAGCCCCCCCTCAGCATATGTCCGGCTCTGGCATTGGGGCGGGGCAACTTTGGGAGCAGCCCCAGCCCTGCTCCTGCTCCCGGCTGGGCACCCAGCTGCTGGGACACAGGTGTGTCCTGATGCCACCGTCTACTCCTTTGAGAAGGGGAGGACAGAGTGCATCAGGGAGTTTGGTGTGGCTTACATGCGGCAAGGAGAAGGTGCAGCCCCAAACTGGCTTTCACTTCTAGAACCTTTTGCTATTGCGGGAGCAGCTGCTGGAGCTTTTCAACCGAGCTGCAAGAGTGAAAAGTGTGATGGCATGTCTATCTGAGAAGGAAGGTTCGGTGCCGCAGCCTGTTGTGCACAATTTATATGCTGATAACAGAAGGGGGTGCTTTTGGAACGTTTTCCTTCCTGACACTTCTGTCTCTGTGAGCTTTAGCTGCTTGGACTCAGGGATACCGAAGGTGTGTGAAAGTGACTGGGATGCGAGAATCATGTTGCACAGGGAACAGGGAAGGTCAGCAAATGTTTCCTGTCCTGGCACATCTCTCAGTCTGAACTGCAGCTGCAGATGCTTCACTTCCGCCAAGGACTCTGCCACCTTGAGAGAAGGATGCGCTCTATGGAGTTGAGAAAGAAAGTGCGTCTCACTAGCTTCTTTCCTCTACTTCATAGACAGCAAAGGGGCTATGAAAGGCAGCACTGGCTTTTTGTTCTAGGACTTCTTCTTTACAAGCAGCTGCTGGATGTTTGGAAGGGGGTTTGGGATATGCAAAAATGAGAGGCTAAGATGGTAAGAGGGTAAGATGGAAGTCATCTGGCAAAAGCAGAGCTCACAAAAGGGCCAGCTGAGAAAGCTCTTGCTGCCTACAACTTCAACTGCACCCCTCAAAGCAGCAGCACACACGCTGCTCTCGGCACTTTCCTTCTCAGCTCTACGCACCATCCTAAGCCTTGCCTCTCCCACACTCAGGATCCAAAGACAACGGCACCAGGGACTGCTCACACACTAAAGGCACCAGGACAAAAGGCTCACCAGCTTGGCCTTTGCATTCCCGCTGACAGCTCCACAGCTTGAACCCAGAGAACTGCCTGCTGCCAACAGCCTTTCCAATCACTCTGAGCACCTCATGACAAGGAGTGTGGGGAATGAATCTCCAGCAGCCTCCTGCCCCAGGCTGTCCCCCGGGAGCAGCCCTGCTCCAGGCCGTGACTGCCACCTGCACAGCCAAAGGACCCAGAGCCGGTGTTACACACCACGGCTGTGCCTGGCACAGAGACACCAGTGGCCACACAAGTGGCCATGGCACTGTCCACACACAGTCCCTGCTGCTGCTCCCCCAGCCGCTGGCACCAACTCCCAGCCACCCACTCCTAAAGCCACGGGGCCCACTGGGACACTGCGGGGGCTCGTGGAAGCCAGCGGCCATTGTGACACAGCGGGGCTGCACAGAGCCCACGGTGCTTTGTGACCCGTGGCTCCCAGGAGAGCCTTTGTGATGCTGGGGAACTACAAGGAAGCCTGCCTCCTCTGTGACACCACCACAGAAGCTCAGGGGAGCCCTGGAGACCGTGCTGATGCTATGGAACCTGATGCAACCCTGCCTCCTCTGTGACACCACAGAAGCTCTTGGAGCCCTGGAGACCGTGGTGATGCTATGGAACCTGATGCAACCCTGCCTCCACTGTGACACCACAGAAGCTCAGGGAGCCCTGGAGACTGTGGTGATGCTATGGAACCTGATGCAACCCTGCCTCCACTGTGACACCACAGAACCTCTGGGAGCCCTGGAGACCGTGCTGATGCTATGGAACCTGATGCAACCCTGCCTCCACTGTGACACCACAGAAGCTCAGGGAGCCCTGGAGACTGTGGTGATGCTATGGAACCTGATGCAACCCTGCCTCCACTGTGACACCACAGAACCTCTGGGAGCCCTGGAGACCGTGCTGATGCTATGGAACCTGATGCAACCCTGCCTCCACTGTGACACCACAGAAGCTCGGGGAGCTCTGCAGACCGTGGGGATGCTGGCGAAGCTGACGGAACCCTGGGCACCACAGTGACGCTATGGAACCTGGTGGAACCGAGGGGCCACAGTGACACTGTGGGGCCTTTTGGAAGCAACAGGACCCTGGTGGGAAGCCACGGGATGATTAATCCTGCACGAACCTGCTCCAGGTGGGCTCCTCTCTCCCGGCTTCCACAGGTGCTGCTAGGATCCCACTCCGGCACTGGCTTGGCACGGGCTGACGGCTTCCTTTGGCAATGGCTCTGCTCCAGGATGGCATGCTGCAGAGAATGCAGGTAGATTTTGTGCTCACTCCTGGCATGCAGCTGGACAATAAAGCCTGATCCAGCCCCCCCTCAGCATATGTCCGGCTCTGGCATTGGGGCGGGGCAACTTTGGGAGCAGCCCCAGCCCTGCTCCTGCTCCCGGCTGGGCACCCAGCTGCTGGGACACAGGTGTGTCCTGATGCCACCGTCTACTCCTTTGAGAAGGGGAGGACAGAGTGCATCAGGGAGTTTGGTGTGGCTTACATGCGGCAAGGAGAAGGTGCAGCCCCAAACTGGCTTTCACTTCTAGAACCTTTTGCTATTGCGGGAGCAGCTGCTGGAGCTTTTCAACCGAGCTGCAAGAGTGAAAAGTGTGATGGCATGTCTATCTGAGAAGGAAGGTTCGGTGCCGCAGCCTGTTGTGCACAATTTATATGCTGATAACAGAAGGGGGTGCTTTTGGAACGTTTTCCTTCCTGACACTTCTGTCTCTGTGAGCTTTAGCTGCTTGGACTCAGGGATACCGAAGGTGTGTGAAAGTGACTGGGATGCGAGAATCATGTTGCACAGGGAACAGGGAAGGTCAGCAAATGTTTCCTGTCCTGGCACATCTCTCAGTCTGAACTGCAGCTGCAGATGCTTCACTTCCGCCAAGGACTCTGCCACCTTGAGAGAAGGATGCGCTCTATGGAGTTGAGAAAGAAAGTGCGTCTCACTAGCTTCTTTCCTCTACTTCATAGACAGCAAAGGGGCTATGAAAGGCAGCACTGGCTTTTTGTTCTAGGACTTCTTCTTTACAAGCAGCTGCTGGATGTTTGGAAGGGGGTTTGGGATATGCAAAAATGAGAGGCTAAGATGGTAAGAGGGTAAGATGGAAGTCATCTGGCAAAAGCAGAGCTCACAAAAGGGCCAGCTGAGAAAGCTCTTGCTGCCTACAACTTCAACTGCACCCCTCAAAGCAGCAGCACACACGCTGCTCTCGGCACTTTCCTTCTCAGCTCTACGCACCATCCTAAGCCTTGCCTCTCCCACACTCAGGATCCAAAGACAACGGCACCAGGGACTGCTCACACACTAAAGGCACCAGGACAAAAGGCTCACCAGCTTGGCCTTTGCATTCCCGCTGACAGCTCCACAGCTTGAACCCAGAGAACTGCCTGCTGCCAACAGCCTTTCCAATCACTCTGAGCACCTCATGACAAGGAGTGTGGGGAATGAATCTCCAGCAGCCTCCTGCCCCAGGCTGTCCCCCGGGAGCAGCCCTGCTCCAGGCCGTGACTGCCACCTGCACAGCCAAAGGACCCAGAGCCGGTGTTACACACCACGGCTGTGCCTGGCACAGAGACACCAGTGGCCACACAAGTGGCCATGGCACTGTCCACACACAGTCCCTGCTGCTGCTCCCCCAGCCGCTGGCACCAACTCCCAGCCACCCACTCCTAAAGCCACGGGGCCCACTGGGACACTGCGGGGGCTCGTGGAAGCCAGCGGCCATTGTGACACAGCGGGGCTGCACAGAGCCCACGGTGCTTTGTGACCCGTGGCTCCCAGGAGAGCCTTTGTGATGCTGGGGAACTACAAGGAAGCCTGCCTCCTCTGTGACACCACCACAGAAGCTCAGGGGAGCCCTGGAGACCGTGCTGATGCTATGGAACCTGATGCAACCCTGCCTCCTCTGTGACACCACAGAAGCTCTTGGAGCCCTGGAGACCGTGGTGATGCTATGGAACCTGATGCAACCCTGCCTCCACTGTGACACCACAGAAGCTCAGGGAGCCCTGGAGACTGTGGTGATGCTATGGAACCTGATGCAACCCTGCCTCCACTGTGACACCACAGAACCTCTGGGAGCCCTGGAGACCGTGCTGATGCTATGGAACCTGATGCAACCCTGCCTCCACTGTGACACCACAGAAGCTCAGGGAGCCCTGGAGACTGTGGTGATGCTATGGAACCTGATGCAACCCTGCCTCCACTGTGACACCACAGAACCTCTGGGAGCCCTGGAGACCGTGCTGATGCTATGGAACCTGATGCAACCCTGCCTCCACTGTGACACCACAGAAGCTCAGGGAGCTCTGCAGACCGTGGGGATGCTGGCGAAGCTGACGGAACCCTGGGCACCACAGTGACGCTATGGAACCTGGTGGAACCGAGGGGCCACAGTGACACTGTGGGGCCTTTTGGAAGCAACAGGACCCTGGTGGGAAGCCACGGGATGATTAATCCTGCACGAACCTGCTCCAGGTGGGCTCCTCTCTCCCGGCTTCCACAGGTGCTGCTAGGATCCCACTCCGGCACTGGCTTGGCACGGGCTGACGGCTTCCTTTGGCAATGGCTCTGCTCCAGGATGGCATGCTGCAGAGAATGCAGGTAGATTTTGTGCTCACTCCTGGCATGCAGCTGGACAATAAAGCCTGATCCAGCCCCCCCTCAGCATATGTCCGGCTCTGGCATTGGGGCGGGGCAACTTTGGGAGCAGCCCCAGCCCTGCTCCTGCTCCCGGCTGGGCACCCAGCTGCTGGGACACAGGTGTGTCCTGATGCCACCGTCTACTCCTTTGAGAAGGGGAGGACAGAGTGCATCAGGGAGTTTGGTGTGGCTTACATGCGGCAAGGAGAAGGTGCAGCCCCAAACTGGCTTTCACTTCTAGAACCTTTTGCTATTGCGGGAGCAGCTGCTGGAGCTTTTCAACCGAGCTGCAAGAGTGAAAAGTGTGATGGCATGTCTATCTGAGAAGGAAGGTTCGGTGCCGCAGCCTGTTGTGCACAATTTATATGCTGATAACAGAAGGGGGTGCTTTTGGAACGTTTTCCTTCCTGACACTTCTGTCTCTGTGAGCTTTAGCTGCTTGGACTCAGGGATACCGAAGGTGTGTGAAAGTGACTGGGATGCGAGAATCATGTTGCACAGGGAACAGGGAAGGTCAGCAAATGTTTCCTGTCCTGGCACATCTCTCAGTCTGAACTGCAGCTGCAGATGCTTCACTTCCGCCAAGGACTCTGCCACCTTGAGAGAAGGATGCGCTCTATGGAGTTGAGAAAGAAAGTGCGTCTCACTAGCTTCTTTCCTCTACTTCATAGACAGCAAAGGGGCTATGAAAGGCAGCACTGGCTTTTTGTTCTAGGACTTCTTCTTTACAAGCAGCTGCTGGATGTTTGGAAGGGGGTTTGGGATATGCAAAAATGAGAGGCTAAGATGGTAAGAGGGTAAGATGGAAGTCATCTGGCAAAAGCAGAGCTCACAAAAGGGCCAGCTGAGAAAGCTCTTGCTGCCTACAACTTCAACTGCACCCCTCAAAGCAGCAGCACACACGCTGCTCTCGGCACTTTCCTTCTCAGCTCTACGCACCATCCTAAGCCTTGCCTCTCCCACACTCAGGATCCAAAGACAACGGCACCAGGGACTGCTCACACACTAAAGGCACCAGGACAAAAGGCTCACCAGCTTGGCCTTTGCATTCCCGCTGACAGCTCCACAGCTTGAACCCAGAGAACTGCCTGCTGCCAACAGCCTTTCCAATCACTCTGAGCACCTCATGACAAGGAGTGTGGGGAATGAATCTCCAGCAGCCTCCTGCCCCAGGCTGTCCCCCGGGAGCAGCCCTGCTCCAGGCCGTGACTGCCACCTGCACAGCCAAAGGACCCAGAGCCGGTGTTACACACCACGGCTGTGCCTGGCACAGAGACACCAGTGGCCACACAAGTGGCCATGGCACTGTCCACACACAGTCCCTGCTGCTGCTCCCCCAGCCGCTGGCACCAACTCCCAGCCACCCACTCCTAAAGCCACGGGGCCCACTGGGACACTGCGGGGGCTCGTGGAAGCCAGCGGCCATTGTGACACAGCGGGGCTGCACAGAGCCCACGGTGCTTTGTGACCCGTGGCTCCCAGGAGAGCCTTTGTGATGCTGGGGAACTACAAGGAAGCCTGCCTCCTCTGTGACACCACCACAGAAGCTCAGGGGAGCCCTGGAGACCGTGCTGATGCTATTGAACCTGATGCAACCCTGCCTCCTCTGTGACACCACAGAAGCTCTTGGAGCCCTGGAGACCGTGGTGATGCTATGGAACCTGATGCAACCCTGCCTCCACTGTGACACCACAGAAGCTCAGGGAGCCCTGGAGACTGTGGTGATGCTATGGAACCTGATGCAACCCTGCCTCCACTGTGACACCACAGAACCTCTGGGAGCCCTGGAGACCGTGCTGATGCTATGGAACCTGATGCAACCCTGCCTCCACTGTGACACCACAGAAGCTCAGGGAGCCCTGGAGACTGTGGTGATGCTATGGAACCTGATGCAACCCTGCCTCCACTGTGACACCACAGAACCTCTGGGAGCCCTGGAGACCGTGCTGATGCTATGGAACCTGATGCAACCCTGCCTCCACTGTGACACCACAGAAGCTCGGGGAGCTCTGCAGACCGTGGGGATGCTGGCGAAGCTGACGGAACCCTGGGCACCACAGTGACGCTATGGAACCTGGTGGAACCGAGGGGCCACAGTGACACTGTGGGGCCTTTTGGAAGCAACAGGACCCTGGTGGGAAGCCACGGGATGATTAATCCTGCACGAACCTGCTCCAGGTGGGCTCCTCTCTCCCGGCTTCCACAGGTGCTGCTAGGATCCCACTCCGGCACTGGCTTGGCACGGGCTCACGGCTTCCTTTGGCAATGGCTCTGCTCCAGGATGGCATGCTGCAGAGAATGCAGGTAGATTTTGTGCTCACTCCTGGCATGCAGCTGGACAATAAAGCCTGATCCAGCCCCCCCTCAGCATATGTCCGGCTCTGGCATTGGGGCGGGGCAACTTTGGGAGCAGCCCCAGCCCTGCTCCTGCTCCCGGCTGGGCACCCAGCTGCTGGGACACAGGTGTGTCCTGATGCCACCGTCTACTCCTTTGAGAAGGGGAGGACAGAGTGCATCAGGGAGTTTGGTGTGGCTTACATGCGGCAAGGAGAAGGTGCAGCCCCAAACTGGCTTTCACTTCTAGAACCTTTTGCTATTGCGGGAGCAGCTGCTGGAGCTTTTCAACCGAGCTGCAAGAGTGAAAAGTGTGATGGCATGTCTATCTGAGAAGGAAGGTTCGGTGCCGCAGCCTGTTGTGCACAATTTATATGCTGATAACAGAAGGGGGTGCTTTTGGAACGTTTTCCTTCCTGACACTTCTGTCTCTGTGAGCTTTAGCTGCTTGGACTCAGGGATACCAAAGGTGTGTGAAAGTGACTGGGATGCGAGAATCATGTTGCACAGGGAACAGGGAAGGTCAGCAAATGTTTCCTGTCCTGGCACATCTCTCAGTCTGAACTGCAGCTGCAGATGCTTCACTTCCGCCAAGGACTCTGCCACCTTGAGAGAAGGATGCGCTCTATGGAGTTGAGAAAGAAAGTGCGTCTCACTAGCTTCTTTCCTCTACTTCATAGACAGCAAAGGGGCTATGAAAGGCAGCACTGGCTTTTTGTTCTAGGACTTCTTCTTTACAAGCAGCTGCTGGATGTTTGGAAGGGGGTTTGGGATATGCAAAAATGAGAGGCTAAGATGGTAAGAGGGTAAGATGGAAGTCATCTGGCAAAAGCAGAGCTCACAAAAGGGCCAGCTGAGAAAGCTCTTGCTGCCTACAACTTCAACTGCACCCCTCAAAGCAGCAGCACACACGCTGCTCTCGGCACTTTCCTTCTCAGCTCTACGCACCATCCTAAGCCTTGCCTCTCCCACACTCAGGATCCAAAGACAACGGCACCAGGGACTGCTCACACACTAAAGGCACCAGGACAAAAGGCTCACCAGCTTGGCCTTTGCATTCCCGCTGACAGCTCCACAGCTTGAACCCAGAGAACTGCCTGCTGCCAACAGCCTTTCCAATCACTCTGAGCACCTCATGACAAGGAGTGTGGGGAATGAATCTCCAGCAGCCTCCTGCCCCAGGCTGTCCCCCGGGAGCAGCCCTGCTCCAGGCCGTGACTGCCACCTGCACAGCCAAAGGACCCAGAGCCGGTGTTACACACCACGGCTGTGCCTGGCACAGAGACACCAGTGGCCACACAAGTGGCCATGGCACTGTCCACACACAGTCCCTGCTGCTGCTCCCCCAGCCGCTGGCACCAACTCCCAGCCACCCACTCCTAAAGCCACGGGGCCCACTGGGACACTGCGGGGGCTCGTGGAAGCCAGCGGCCATTGTGACACAGCGGGGCTGCACAGAGCCCACGGTGCTTTGTGACCCGTGGCTCCCAGGAGAGCCTTTGTGATGCTGGGGAACTACAAGGAAGCCTGGCTCCTCTGTGACACCACCACAGAAGCTCAGGGGAGCCCTGGAGACCGTGCTGATGCTATTGAACCTGATGCAACCCTGCCTCCTCTGTGACACCACAGAAGCTCTTGGAGCCCTGGAGACCGTGGTGATGCTATGGAACCTGATGCAACCCTGCCTCCTCTGTGACACCACAGAACCTCTGGGAGCCCTGGAGACCGTGCTGATGCTATGGAACCTGATGCAACCCTGCCTCCACTGTGACACCACAGAAGCTCAGGGAGCCCTGGAGACTGTGGTGATGCTATGGAACCTGATGCAACCCTGCCTCCACTGTGACACCACAGAACCTCTGGGAGCCCTGGAGACCGTGCTGATGCTATGGAACCTGATGCAACCCTGCCTCCACTGTGACACCACAGAAGCTCGGGGAGCTCTGCAGACCGTGGGGATGCTGGCGAAGCTGACGGAACCCTGGGCACCACAGTGACGCTATGGAACCTGGTGGAACCGAGGGGCCACAGTGACACTGTGGGGCCTTTTGGAAGCAACAGGACCCTGGTGGGAAGCCACGGGATGATTAATCCTGCACGAACCTGCTCCAGGTGGGCTCCTCTCTCCCGGCTTCCACAGGTGCTGCTAGGATCCCACTCCGGCACTGGCTTGGCACGGGCTCACGGCTTCCTTTGGCAATGGCTCTGCTCCAGGATGGCATGCTGCAGAGAATGCAGGTAGATTTTGTGCTCACTCCTGGCATGCAGCTGGACAATAAAGCCTGATCCAGCCCCCCCTCAGCATATGTCCGGCTCTGGCATTGGGGCGGGGCAACTTTGGGAGCAGCCCCAGCCCTGCTCCTGCTCCCGGCTGGGCACCCAGCTGCTGGGACACAGGTGTGTCCTGATGCCACCGTCTACTCCTTTGAGAAGGGGAGGACAGAGTGCATCAGGGAGTTTGGTGTGGCTTACATGCGGCAAGGAGAAGGTGCAGCCCCAAACTGGCTTTCACTTCTAGAACCTTTTGCTATTGCGGGAGCAGCTGCTGGAGCTTTTCAACCGAGCTGCAAGAGTGAAAAGTGTGATGGCATGTCTATCTGAGAAGGAAGGTTCGGTGCCGCAGCCTGTTGTGCACAATTTATATGCTGATAACAGAAGGGGGTGCTTTTGGAACGTTTTCCTTCCTGACACTTCTGTCTCTGTGAGCTTTAGCTGCTTGGACTCAGGGATACCGAAGGTGTGTGAAAGTGACTGGGATGCGAGAATCATGTTGCACAGGGAACAGGGAAGGTCAGCAAATGTTTCCTGTCCTGGCACATCTCTCAGTCTGAACTGCAGCTGCAGATGCTTCACTTCCGCCAAGGACTCTGCCACCTTGAGAGAAGGATGCGCTCTATGGAGTTGAGAAAGAAAGTGCGTCTCACTAGCTTCTTTCCTCTACTTCATAGACAGCAAAGGGGCTATGAAAGGCAGCACTGGCTTTTTGTTCTAGGACTTCTTCTTTACAAGCAGCTGCTGGATGTTTGGAAGGGGGTTTGGGATATGCAAAAATGAGAGGCTAAGATGGTAAGAGGGTAAGATGGAAGTCATCTGGCAAAAGCAGAGCTCACAAAAGGGCCAGCTGAGAAAGCTCTTGCTGCCTACAACTTCAACTGCACCCCTCAAAGCAGCAGCACACACGCTGCTCTCGGCACTTTCCTTCTCAGCTCTACGCACCATCCTAAGCCTTGCCTCTCCCACACTCAGGATCCAAAGACAACGGCACCAGGGACTGCTCACACACTAAAGGCACCAGGACAAAAGGCTCACCAGCTTGGCCTTTGCATTCCCACTGACAGCTCCACAGCTTGAACCCAGAGAACTGCCTGCTGCCAACAGCCTTTCCAATCACTCTGAGCACCTCATGACAAGGAGTGTGGGGAATGAATCTCCAGCAGCCTCCTGCCCCAGGCTGTCCCCCGGGAGCAGCCCTGCTCCAGGCCGTGACTGCCACCTGCACAGCCAAAGGACCCAGAGCCGGTGTTACACACCACGGCTGTGCCTGGCACAGAGACACCAGTGGCCACACAAGTGGCCATGGCACTGTCCACACACAGTCCCTGCTGCTGCTCCCCCAGCCGCTGGCACCAACTCCCAGCCACCCACTCCTAAAGCCACGGGGCCCACTGGGACACTGCGGGGGCTCGTGGAAGCCAGCGGCCATTGTGACACAGCGGGGCTGCACAGAGCCCACGGTGCTTTGTGACCCGTGGCTCCCAGGAGAGCCTTTGTGATGCTGGGGAACTACAAGGAAGCCTGGCTCCTCTGTGACACCACCACAGAAGCTCAGGGGAGCCCTGGAGACCGTGCTGATGCTATGGAACCTGATGCAACCCTGCCTCCTCTGTGACACCACAGAAGCTCTTGGAGCCCTGGAGACCGTGGTGATGCTATGGAACCTGATGCAACCCTGCCTCCACTGTGACACCACAGAAGCTCAGGGAGCCCTGGAGACTGTGGTGATGCTATGGAACCTGATGCAACCCTGCCTCCACTGTGACACCACAGAACCTCTGGGAGCCCTGGAGACCGTGCTGATGCTATGGAACCTGATGCAACCCTGCCTCCACTGTGACACCACAGAAGCTCAGGGAGCCCTGGAGACTGTGGTGATGCTATGGAACCTGATGCAACCCTGCCTCCACTGTGACACCACAGAACCTCTGGGAGCCCTGGAGACCGTGCTGATGCTATGGAACCTGATGCAACCCTGCCTCCACTGTGACACCACAGAAGCTCGGGGAGCTCTGCAGACCGTGGGGATGCTGGCGAAGCTGACGGAACCCTGGGCACCACAGTGACGCTATGGAACCTGGTGGAACCGAGGGGCCACAGTGACACTGTGGGGCCTTTTGGAAGCAACAGGACCCTGGTGGGAAGCCACGGGATGATTAATCCTGCACGAACCTGCTCCAGGTGGGCTCCTCTCTCCCGGCTTCCACAGGTGCTGCTAGGATCCCACTCCGGCACTGGCTTGGCACGGGCTGACGGCTTCCTTTGGCAATGGCTCTGCTCCAGGATGGCATGCTGCAGAGAATGCAGGTAGATTTTGTGCTCACTCCTGGCATGCAGCTGGACAATAAAGCCTGATCCAGCCCCCCCTCAGCATATGTCCGGCTCTGGCATTGGGGCGGGGCAACTTTGGGAGCAGCCCCAGCCCTGCTCCTGCTCCCGGCTGGGCACCCAGCTGCTGGGACACAGGTGTGTCCTGATGCCACCGTCTACTCCTTTGAGAAGGGGAGGACAGAGTGCATCAGGGAGTTTGGTGTGGCTTACATGCGGCAAGGAGAAGGTGCAGCCCCAAACTGGCTTTCACTTCTAGAACCTTTTGCTATTGCGGGAGCAGCTGCTGGAGCTTTTCAACCGAGCTGCAAGAGTGAAAAGTGTGATGGCATGTCTATCTGAGAAGGAAGGTTCGGTGCCGCAGCCTGTTGTGCACAATTTATATGCTGATAACAGAAGGGGGTGCTTTTGGAACGTTTTCCTTCCTGACACTTCTGTCTCTGTGAGCTTTAGCTGCTTGGACTCAGGGATACCGAAGGTGTGTGAAAGTGACTGGGATGCGAGAATCATGTTGCACAGGGAACAGGGAAGGTCAGCAAATGTTTCCTGTCCTGGCACATCTCTCAGTCTGAACTGCAGCTGCAGATGCTTCACTTCCGCCAAGGACTCTGCCACCTTGAGAGAAGGATGCGCTCTATGGAGTTGAGAAAGAAAGTGCGTCTCACTAGCTTCTTTCCTCTACTTCATAGACAGCAAAGGGGCTATGAAAGGCAGCACTGGCTTTTTGTTCTAGGACTTCTTCTTTACAAGCAGCTGCTGGATGTTTGGAAGGGGGTTTGGGATATGCAAAAATGAGAGGCTAAGATGGTAAGAGGGTAAGATGGAAGTCATCTGGCAAAAGCAGAGCTCACAAAAGGGCCAGCTGAGAAAGCTCTTGCTGCCTACAACTTCAACTGCACCCCTCAAAGCAGCAGCACACACGCTGCTCTCGGCACTTTCCTTCTCAGCTCTACGCACCATCCTAAGCCTTGCCTCTCCCACACTCAGGATCCAAAGACAACGGCACCAGGGACTGCTCACACACTAAAGGCACCAGGACAAAAGGCTCACCAGCTTGGCCTTTGCATTCCCGCTGACAGCTCCACAGCTTGAACCCAGAGAACTGCCTGCTGCCAACAGCCTTTCCAATCACTCTGAGCACCTCATGACAAGGAGTGTGGGGAATGAATCTCCAGCAGCCTCCTGCCCCAGGCTGTCCCCCGGGAGCAGCCCTGCTCCAGGCCGTGACTGCCACCTGCACAGCCAAAGGACCCAGAGCCGGTGTTACACACCACGGCTGTGCCTGGCACAGAGACACCAGTGGCCACACAAGTGGCCATGGCACTGTCCACACACAGTCCCTGCTGCTGCTCCCCCAGCCGCTGGCACCAACTCCCAGCCACCCACTCCTAAAGCCACGGGGCCCACTGGGACACTGCGGGGGCTCGTGGAAGCCAGCGGCCATTGTGACACAGCGGGGCTGCACAGAGCCCACGGTGCTTTGTGACCCGTGGCTCCCAGGAGAGCCTTTGTGATGCTGGGGAACTACAAGGAAGCCTGCCTCCTCTGTGACACCACCACAGAAGCTCAGGGGAGCCCTGGAGACCGTGCTGATGCTATGGAACCTGATGCAACCCTGCCTCCTCTGTGACACCACAGAAGCTCTTGGAGCCCTGGAGACCGTGGTGATGCTATGGAACCTGATGCAACCCTGCCTCCACTGTGACACCACAGAAGCTCAGGGAGCCCTGGAGACTGTGGTGATGCTATGGAACCTGATGCAACCCTGCCTCCACTGTGACACCACAGAACCTCTGGGAGCCCTGGAGACCGTGCTGATGCTATGGAACCTGATGCAACCCTGCCTCCACTGTGACACCACAGAAGCTCAGGGAGCCCTGGAGACTGTGGTGATGCTATGGAACCTGATGCAACCCTGCCTCCACTGTGACACCACAGAACCTCTGGGAGCCCTGGAGACCGTGCTGATGCTATGGAACCTGATGCAACCCTGCCTCCACTGTGACACCACAGAAGCTCGGGGAGCTCTGCAGACCGTGGGGATGCTGGCGAAGCTGACGGAACCCTGGGCACCACAGTGACGCTATGGAACCTGGTGGAACCGAGGGGCCACAGTGACACTGTGGGGCCTTTTGGAAGCAACAGGACCCTGGTGGGAAGCCACGGGATGATTAATCCTGCACGAACCTGCTCCAGGTGGGCTCCTCTCTCCCGGCTTCCACAGGTGCTGCTAGGATCCCACTCCGGCACTGGCTTGGCACGGGCTCACGGCTTCCTTTGGCAATGGCTCTGCTCCAGGATGGCATGCTGCAGAGAATGCAGGTAGATTTTGTGCTCACTCCTGGCATGCAGCTGGACAATAAAGCCTGATCCAGCCCCCCCTCAGCATATGTCCGGCTCTGGCATTGGGGCGGGGCAACTTTGGGAGCAGCCCCAGCCCTGCTCCTGCTCCCGGCTGGGCACCCAGCTGCTGGGACACAGGTGTGTCCTGATGCCACCGTCTACTCCTTTGAGAAGGGGAGGACAGAGTGCATCAGGGAGTTTGGTGTGGCTTACATGCGGCAAGGAGAAGGTGCAGCCCCAAACTGGCTTTCACTTCTAGAACCTTTTGCTATTGCGGGAGCAGCTGCTGGAGCTTTTCAACCGAGCTGCAAGAGTGAAAAGTGTGATGGCATGTCTATCTGAGAAGGAAGGTTCGGTGCCGCAGCCTGTTGTGCACAATTTATATGCTGATAACAGAAGGGGGTGCTTTTGGAACGTTTTCCTTCCTGACACTTCTGTCTCTGTGAGCTTTAGCTGCTTGGACTCAGGGATACCGAAGGTGTGTGAAAGTGACTGGGATGCGAGAATCATGTTGCACAGGGAACAGGGAAGGTCAGCAAATGTTTCCTGTCCTGGCACATCTCTCAGTCTGAACTGCAGCTGCAGATGCTTCACTTCCGCCAAGGACTCTGCCACCTTGAGAGAAGGATGCGCTCTATGGAGTTGAGAAAGAAAGTGCGTCTCACTAGCTTCTTTCCTCTACTTCATAGACAGCAAAGGGGCTATGAAAGGCAGCACTGGCTTTTTGTTCTAGGACTTCTTCTTTACAAGCAGCTGCTGGATGTTTGGAAGGGGGTTTGGGATATGCAAAAATGAGAGGCTAAGATGGTAAGAGGGTAAGATGGAAGTCATCTGGCAAAAGCAGAGCTCACAAAAGGGCCAGCTGAGAAAGCTCTTGCTGCCTACAACTTCAACTGCACCCCTCAAAGCAGCAGCACACACGCTGCTCTCGGCACTTTCCTTCTCAGCTCTACGCACCATCCTAAGCCTTGCCTCTCCCACACTCAGGATCCAAAGACAACGGCACCAGGGACTGCTCACACACTAAAGGCACCAGGACAAAAGGCTCACCAGCTTGGCCTTTGCATTCCCGCTGACAGCTCCACAGCTTGAACCCAGAGAACTGCCTGCTGCCAACAGCCTTTCCAATCACTCTGAGCACCTCATGACAAGGAGTGTGGGGAATGAATCTCCAGCAGCCTCCTGCCCCAGGCTGTCCCCCGGGAGCAGCCCTGCTCCAGGCCGTGACTGCCACCTGCACAGCCAAAGGACCCAGAGCCGGTGTTACACACCACGGCTGTGCCTGGCACAGAGACACCAGTGGCCACACAAGTGGCCATGGCACTGTCCACACACAGTCCCTGCTGCTGCTCCCCCAGCCGCTGGCACCAACTCCCAGCCACCCACTCCTAAAGCCACGGGGCCCACTGGGACACTGCGGGGGCTCGTGGAAGCCAGCGGCCATTGTGACACAGCGGGGCTGCACAGAGCCCACGGTGCTTTGTGACCCGTGGCTCCCAGGAGAGCCTTTGTGATGCTGGGGAACTACAAGGAAGCCTGCCTCCTCTGTGACACCACCACAGAAGCTCAGGGGAGCCCTGGAGACCGTGCTGATGCTATGGAACCTGATGCAACCCTGCCTCCTCTGTGACACCACAGAAGCTCTTGGAGCCCTGGAGACCGTGGTGATGCTATGGAACCTGATGCAACCCTGCCTCCACTGTGACACCACAGAAGCTCAGGGAGCCCTGGAGACTGTGGTGATGCTATGGAACCTGATGCAACCCTGCCTCCACTGTGACACCACAGAACCTCTGGGAGCCCTGGAGACCGTGCTGATGCTATGGAACCTGATGCAACCCTGCCTCCACTGTGACACCACAGAAGCTCAGGGAGCCCTGGAGACTGTGGTGATGCTATGGAACCTGATGCAACCCTGCCTCCACTGTGACACCACAGAACCTCTGGGAGCCCTGGAGACCGTGCTGATGCTATGGAACCTGATGCAACCCTGCCTCCACTGTGACACCACAGAAGCTCGGGGAGCTCTGCAGACCGTGGGGATGCTGGCGAAGCTGACGGAACCCTGGGCACCACAGTGACGCTATGGAACCTGGTGGAACCGAGGGGCCACAGTGACACTGTGGGGCCTTTTGGAAGCAACAGGACCCTGGTGGGAAGCCACGGGATGATTAATCCTGCACGAACCTGCTCCAGGTGGGCTCCTCTCTCCCGGCTTCCACAGGTGCTGCTAGGATCCCACTCCGGCACTGGCTTGGCACGGGCTGACGGCTTCCTTTGGCAATGGCTCTGCTCCAGGATGGCATGCTGCAGAGAATGCAGGTAGATTTTGTGCTCACTCCTGGCATGCAGCTGGACAATAAAGCCTGATCCAGCCCCCCCTCAGCATATGTCCGGCTCTGGCATTGGGGCGGGGCAACTTTGGGAGCAGCCCCAGCCCTGCTCCTGCTCCCGGCTGGGCACCCAGCTGCTGGGACACAGGTGTGTCCTGATGCCACCGTCTACTCCTTTGAGAAGGGGAGGACAGAGTGCATCAGGGAGTTTGGTGTGGCTTACATGCGGCAAGGAGAAGGTGCAGCCCCAAACTGGCTTTCACTTCTAGAACCTTTTGCTATTGCGGGAGCAGCTGCTGGAGCTTTTCAACCGAGCTGCAAGAGTGAAAAGTGTGATGGCATGTCTATCTGAGAAGGAAGGTTCGGTGCCGCAGCCTGTTGTGCACAATTTATATGCTGATAACAGAAGGGGGTGCTTTTGGAACGTTTTCCTTCCTGACACTTCTGTCTCTGTGAGCTTTAGCTGCTTGGACTCAGGGATACCGAAGGTGTGTGAAAGTGACTGGGATGCGAGAATCATGTTGCACAGGGAACAGGGAAGGTCAGCAAATGTTTCCTGTCCTGGCACATCTCTCAGTCTGAACTGCAGCTGCAGATGCTTCACTTCCGCCAAGGACTCTGCCACCTTGAGAGAAGGATGCGCTCTATGGAGTTGAGAAAGAAAGTGCGTCTCACTAGCTTCTTTCCTCTACTTCATAGACAGCAAAGGGGCTATGAAAGGCAGCACTGGCTTTTTGTTCTAGGACTTCTTCTTTACAAGCAGCTGCTGGATGTTTGGAAGGGGGTTTGGGATATGCAAAAATGAGAGGCTAAGATGGTAAGAGGGTAAGATGGAAGTCATCTGGCAAAAGCAGAGCTCACAAAAGGGCCAGCTGAGAAAGCTCTTGCTGCCTACAACTTCAACTGCACCCCTCAAAGCAGCAGCACACACGCTGCTCTCGGCACTTTCCTTCTCAGCTCTACGCACCATCCTAAGCCTTGCCTCTCCCACACTCAGGATCCAAAGACAACGGCACCAGGGACTGCTCACACACTAAAGGCACCAGGACAAAAGGCTCACCAGCTTGGCCTTTGCATTCCCGCTGACAGCTCCACAGCTTGAACCCAGAGAACTGCCTGCTGCCAACAGCCTTTCCAATCACTCTGAGCACCTCATGACAAGGAGTGTGGGGAATGAATCTCCAGCAGCCTCCTGCCCCAGGCTGTCCCCCGGGAGCAGCCCTGCTCCAGGCCGTGACTGCCACCTGCACAGCCAAAGGACCCAGAGCCGGTGTTACACACCACGGCTGTGCCTGGCACAGAGACACCAGTGGCCACACAAGTGGCCATGGCACTGTCCACACACAGTCCCTGCTGCTGCTCCCCCAGCCGCTGGCACCAACTCCCAGCCACCCACTCCTAAAGCCACGGGGCCCACTGGGACACTGCGGGGGCTCGTGGAAGCCAGCGGCCATTGTGACACAGCGGGGCTGCACAGAGCCCACGGTGCTTTGTGACCCGTGGCTCCCAGGAGAGCCTTTGTGATGCTGGGGAACTACAAGGAAGCCTGCCTCCTCTGTGACACCACCACAGAAGCTCAGGGGAGCCCTGGAGACCGTGCTGATGCTATTGAACCTGATGCAACCCTGCCTCCTCTGTGACACCACAGAAGCTCTTGGAGCCCTGGAGACCGTGGTGATGCTATGGAACCTGATGCAACCCTGCCTCCACTGTGACACCACAGAAGCTCAGGGAGCCCTGGAGACTGTGGTGATGCTATGGAACCTGATGCAACCCTGCCTCCACTGTGACACCACAGAACCTCTGGGAGCCCTGGAGACCGTGCTGATGCTATGGAACCTGATGCAACCCTGCCTCCACTGTGACACCACAGAAGCTCAGGGAGCCCTGGAGACTGTGGTGATGCTATGGAACCTGATGCAACCCTGCCTCCACTGTGACACCACAGAACCTCTGGGAGCCCTGGAGACCGTGCTGATGCTATGGAACCTGATGCAACCCTGCCTCCACTGTGACACCACAGAAGCTCGGGGAGCTCTGCAGACCGTGGGGATGCTGGCGAAGCTGACGGAACCCTGGGCACCACAGTGACGCTATGGAACCTGGTGGAACCGAGGGGCCACAGTGACACTGTGGGGCCTTTTGGAAGCAACAGGACCCTGGTGGGAAGCCACGGGATGATTAATCCTGCACGAACCTGCTCCAGGTGGGCTCCTCTCTCCCGGCTTCCACAGGTGCTGCTAGGATCCCACTCCGGCACTGGCTTGGCACGGGCTCACGGCTTCCTTTGGCAATGGCTCTGCTCCAGGATGGCATGCTGCAGAGAATGCAGGTAGATTTTGTGCTCACTCCTGGCATGCAGCTGGACAATAAAGCCTGATCCAGCCCCCCCTCAGCATATGTCCGGCTCTGGCATTGGGGCGGGGCAACTTTGGGAGCAGCCCCAGCCCTGCTCCTGCTCCCGGCTGGGCACCCAGCTGCTGGGACACAGGTGTGTCCTGATGCCACCGTCTACTCCTTTGAGAAGGGGAGGACAGAGTGCATCAGGGAGTTTGGTGTGGCTTACATGCGGCAAGGAGAAGGTGCAGCCCCAAACTGGCTTTCACTTCTAGAACCTTTTGCTATTGCGGGAGCAGCTGCTGGAGCTTTTCAACCGAGCTGCAAGAGTGAAAAGTGTGATGGCATGTCTATCTGAGAAGGAAGGTTCGGTGCCGCAGCCTGTTGTGCACAATTTATATGCTGATAACAGAAGGGGGTGCTTTTGGAACGTTTTCCTTCCTGACACTTCTGTCTCTGTGAGCTTTAGCTGCTTGGACTCAGGGATACCAAAGGTGTGTGAAAGTGACTGGGATGCGAGAATCATGTTGCACAGGGAACAGGGAAGGTCAGCAAATGTTTCCTGTCCTGGCACATCTCTCAGTCTGAACTGCAGCTGCAGATGCTTCACTTCCGCCAAGGACTCTGCCACCTTGAGAGAAGGATGCGCTCTATGGAGTTGAGAAAGAAAGTGCGTCTCACTAGCTTCTTTCCTCTACTTCATAGACAGCAAAGGGGCTATGAAAGGCAGCACTGGCTTTTTGTTCTAGGACTTCTTCTTTACAAGCAGCTGCTGGATGTTTGGAAGGGGGTTTGGGATATGCAAAAATGAGAGGCTAAGATGGTAAGAGGGTAAGATGGAAGTCATCTGGCAAAAGCAGAGCTCACAAAAGGGCCAGCTGAGAAAGCTCTTGCTGCCTACAACTTCAACTGCACCCCTCAAAGCAGCAGCACACACGCTGCTCTCGGCACTTTCCTTCTCAGCTCTACGCACCATCCTAAGCCTTGCCTCTCCCACACTCAGGATCCAAAGACAACGGCACCAGGGACTGCTCACACACTAAAGGCACCAGGACAAAAGGCTCACCAGCTTGGCCTTTGCATTCCCGCTGACAGCTCCACAGCTTGAACCCAGAGAACTGCCTGCTGCCAACAGCCTTTCCAATCACTCTGAGCACCTCATGACAAGGAGTGTGGGGAATGAATCTCCAGCAGCCTCCTGCCCCAGGCTGTCCCCCGGGAGCAGCCCTGCTCCAGGCCGTGACTGCCACCTGCACAGCCAAAGGACCCAGAGCCGGTGTTACACACCACGGCTGTGCCTGGCACAGAGACACCAGTGGCCACACAAGTGGCCATGGCACTGTCCACACACAGTCCCTGCTGCTGCTCCCCCAGCCGCTGGCACCAACTCCCAGCCACCCACTCCTAAAGCCACGGGGCCCACTGGGACACTGCGGGGGCTCGTGGAAGCCAGCGGCCATTGTGACACAGCGGGGCTGCACAGAGCCCACGGTGCTTTGTGACCCGTGGCTCCCAGGAGAGCCTTTGTGATGCTGGGGAACTACAAGGAAGCCTGCCTCCTCTGTGACACCACCACAGAAGCTCAGGGGAGCCCTGGAGACCGTGCTGATGCTATTGAACCTGATGCAACCCTGCCTCCTCTGTGACACCACAGAAGCTCTTGGAGCCCTGGAGACCGTGGTGATGCTATGGAACCTGATGCAACCCTGCCTCCTCTGTGACACCACAGAACCTCTGGGAGCCCTGGAGACCGTGCTGATGCTATGGAACCTGATGCAACCCTGCCTCCACTGTGACACCACAGAAGCTCAGGGAGCCCTGGAGACTGTGGTGATGCTATGGAACCTGATGCAACCCTGCCTCCACTGTGACACCACAGAACCTCTGGGAGCCCTGGAGACCGTGCTGATGCTATGGAACCTGATGCAACCCTGCCTCCACTGTGACACCACAGAAGCTCGGGGAGCTCTGCAGACCGTGGGGATGCTGGCGAAGCTGACGGAACCCTGGGCACCACAGTGACGCTATGGAACCTGGTGGAACCGAGGGGCCACAGTGACACTGTGGGGCCTTTTGGAAGCAACAGGACCCTGGTGGGAAGCCACGGGATGATTAATCCTGCACGAACCTGCTCCAGGTGGGCTCCTCTCTCCCGGCTTCCACAGGTGCTGCTAGGATCCCACTCCGGCACTGGCTTGGCACGGGCTCACGGCTTCCTTTGGCAATGGCTCTGCTCCAGGATGGCATGCTGCAGAGAATGCAGGTAGATTTTGTGCTCACTCCTGGCATGCAGCTGGACAATAAAGCCTGATCCAGCCCCCCCTCAGCATATGTCCGGCTCTGGCATTGGGGCGGGGCAACTTTGGGAGCAGCCCCAGCCCTGCTCCTGCTCCCGGCTGGGCACCCAGCTGCTGGGACACAGGTGTGTCCTGATGCCACCGTCTACTCCTTTGAGAAGGGGAGGACAGAGTGCATCAGGGAGTTTGGTGTGGCTTACATGCGGCAAGGAGAAGGTGCAGCCCCAAACTGGCTTTCACTTCTAGAACCTTTTGCTATTGCGGGAGCAGCTGCTGGAGCTTTTCAACCGAGCTGCAAGAGTGAAAAGTGTGATGGCATGTCTATCTGAGAAGGAAGGTTCGGTGCCGCAGCCTGTTGTGCACAATTTATATGCTGATAACAGAAGGGGGTGCTTTTGGAACGTTTTCCTTCCTGACACTTCTGTCTCTGTGAGCTTTAGCTGCTTGGACTCAGGGATACCGAAGGTGTGTGAAAGTGACTGGGATGCGAGAATCATGTTGCACAGGGAACAGGGAAGGTCAGCAAATGTTTCCTGTCCTGGCACATCTCTCAGTCTGAACTGCAGCTGCAGATGCTTCACTTCCGCCAAGGACTCTGCCACCTTGAGAGAAGGATGCGCTCTATGGAGTTGAGAAAGAAAGTGCGTCTCACTAGCTTCTTTCCTCTACTTCATAGACAGCAAAGGGGCTATGAAAGGCAGCACTGGCTTTTTGTTCTAGGACTTCTTCTTTACAAGCAGCTGCTGGATGTTTGGAAGGGGGTTTGGGATATGCAAAAATGAGAGGCTAAGATGGTAAGAGGGTAAGATGGAAGTCATCTGGCAAAAGCAGAGCTCACAAAAGGGCCAGCTGAGAAAGCTCTTGCTGCCTACAACTTCAACTGCACCCCTCAAAGCAGCAGCACACACGCTGCTCTCGGCACTTTCCTTCTCAGCTCTACGCACCATCCTAAGCCTTGCCTCTCCCACACTCAGGATCCAAAGACAACGGCACCAGGGACTGCTCACACACTAAAGGCACCAGGACAAAAGGCTCACCAGCTTGGCCTTTGCATTCCCGCTGACAGCTCCACAGCTTGAACCCAGAGAACTGCCTGCTGCCAACAGCCTTTCCAATCACTCTGAGCACCTCATGACAAGGAGTGTGGGGAATGAATCTCCAGCAGCCTCCTGCCCCAGGCTGTCCCCCGGGAGCAGCCCTGCTCCAGGCCGTGACTGCCACCTGCACAGCCAAAGGACCCAGAGCCGGTGTTACACACCACGGCTGTGCCTGGCACAGAGACACCAGTGGCCACACAAGTGGCCATGGCACTGTCCACACACAGTCCCTGCTGCTGCTCCCCCAGCCGCTGGCACCAACTCCCAGCCACCCACTCCTAAAGCCACGGGGCCCACTGGGACACTGCGGGGGCTCGTGGAAGCCAGCGGCCATTGTGACACAGCGGGGCTGCACAGAGCCCACGGTGCTTTGTGACCCGTGGCTCCCAGGAGAGCCTTTGTGATGCTGGGGAACTACAAGGAAGCCTGCCTCCTCTGTGACACCACCACAGAAGCTCAGGGGAGCCCTGGAGACCGTGCTGATGCTATGGAACCTGATGCAACCCTGCCTCCTCTGTGACACCACAGAAGCTCTTGGAGCCCTGGAGACCGTGGTGATGCTATGGAACCTGATGCAACCCTGCCTCCACTGTGACACCACAGAAGCTCAGGGAGCCCTGGAGACTGTGGTGATGCTATGGAACCTGATGCAACCCTGCCTCCACTGTGACACCACAGAACCTCTGGGAGCCCTGGAGACCGTGCTGATGCTATGGAACCTGATGCAACCCTGCCTCCACTGTGACACCACAGAAGCTCAGGGAGCCCTGGAGACTGTGGTGATGCTATGGAACCTGATGCAACCCTGCCTCCACTGTGACACCACAGAACCTCTGGGAGCCCTGGAGACCGTGCTGATGCTATGGAACCTGATGCAACCCTGCCTCCACTGTGACACCACAGAAGCTCGGGGAGCTCTGCAGACCGTGGGGATGCTGGCGAAGCTGACGGAACCCTGGGCACCACAGTGACGCTATGGAACCTGGTGGAACCGAGGGGCCACAGTGACACTGTGGGGCCTTTTGGAAGCAACAGGACCCTGGTGGGAAGCCACGGGATGATTAATCCTGCACGAACCTGCTCCAGGTGGGCTCCTCTCTCCCGGCTTCCACAGGTGCTGCTAGGATCCCACTCCGGCACTGGCTTGGCACGGGCTGACGGCTTCCTTTGGCAATGGCTCTGCTCCAGGATGGCATGCTGCAGAGAATGCAGGTAGATTTTGTGCTCACTCCTGGCATGCAGCTGGACAATAAAGCCTGATCCAGCCCCCCCTCAGCATATGTCCGGCTCTGGCATTGGGGCGGGGCAACTTTGGGAGCAGCCCCAGCCCTGCTCCTGCTCCCGGCTGGGCACCCAGCTGCTGGGACACAGGTGTGTCCTGATGCCACCGTCTACTCCTTTGAGAAGGGGAGGACAGAGTGCATCAGGGAGTTTGGTGTGGCTTACATGCGGCAAGGAGAAGGTGCAGCCCCAAACTGGCTTTCACTTCTAGAACCTTTTGCTATTGCGGGAGCAGCTGCTGGAGCTTTTCAACCGAGCTGCAAGAGTGAAAAGTGTGATGGCATGTCTATCTGAGAAGGAAGGTTCGGTGCCGCAGCCTGTTGTGCACAATTTATATGCTGATAACAGAAGGGGGTGCTTTTGGAACGTTTTCCTTCCTGACACTTCTGTCTCTGTGAGCTTTAGCTGCTTGGACTCAGGGATACCGAAGGTGTGTGAAAGTGACTGGGATGCGAGAATCATGTTGCACAGGGAACAGGGAAGGTCAGCAAATGTTTCCTGTCCTGGCACATCTCTCAGTCTGAACTGCAGCTGCAGATGCTTCACTTCCGCCAAGGACTCTGCCACCTTGAGAGAAGGATGCGCTCTATGGAGTTGAGAAAGAAAGTGCGTCTCACTAGCTTCTTTCCTCTACTTCATAGACAGCAAAGGGGCTATGAAAGGCAGCACTGGCTTTTTGTTCTAGGACTTCTTCTTTACAAGCAGCTGCTGGATGTTTGGAAGGGGGTTTGGGATATGCAAAAATGAGAGGCTAAGATGGTAAGAGGGTAAGATGGAAGTCATCTGGCAAAAGCAGAGCTCACAAAAGGGCCAGCTGAGAAAGCTCTTGCTGCCTACAACTTCAACTGCACCCCTCAAAGCAGCAGCACACACGCTGCTCTCGGCACTTTCCTTCTCAGCTCTACGCACCATCCTAAGCCTTGCCTCTCCCACACTCAGGATCCAAAGACAACGGCACCAGGGACTGCTCACACACTAAAGGCACCAGGACAAAAGGCTCACCAGCTTGGCCTTTGCATTCCCGCTGACAGCTCCACAGCTTGAACCCAGAGAACTGCCTGCTGCCAACAGCCTTTCCAATCACTCTGAGCACCTCATGACAAGGAGTGTGGGGAATGAATCTCCAGCAGCCTCCTGCCCCAGGCTGTCCCCCGGGAGCAGCCCTGCTCCAGGCCGTGACTGCCACCTGCACAGCCAAAGGACCCAGAGCCGGTGTTACACACCACGGCTGTGCCTGGCACAGAGACACCAGTGGCCACACAAGTGGCCATGGCACTGTCCACACACAGTCCCTGCTGCTGCTCCCCCAGCCGCTGGCACCAACTCCCAGCCACCCACTCCTAAAGCCACGGGGCCCACTGGGACACTGCGGGGGCTCGTGGAAGCCAGCGGCCATTGTGACACAGCGGGGCTGCACAGAGCCCACGGTGCTTTGTGACCCGTGGCTCCCAGGAGAGCCTTTGTGATGCTGGGGAACTACAAGGAAGCCTGCCTCCTCTGTGACACCACCACAGAAGCTCAGGGGAGCCCTGGAGACCGTGCTGATGCTATGGAACCTGATGCAACCCTGCCTCCTCTGTGACACCACAGAAGCTCTTGGAGCCCTGGAGACCGTGGTGATGCTATGGAACCTGATGCAACCCTGCCTCCACTGTGACACCACAGAAGCTCAGGGAGCCCTGGAGACTGTGGTGATGCTATGGAACCTGATGCAACCCTGCCTCCACTGTGACACCACAGAACCTCTGGGAGCCCTGGAGACCGTGCTGATGCTATGGAACCTGATGCAACCCTGCCTCCACTGTGACACCACAGAAGCTCAGGGAGCCCTGGAGACTGTGGTGATGCTATGGAACCTGATGCAACCCTGCCTCCACTGTGACACCACAGAACCTCTGGGAGCCCTGGAGACCGTGCTGATGCTATGGAACCTGATGCAACCCTGCCTCCACTGTGACACCACAGAAGCTCGGGGAGCTCTGCAGACCGTGGGGATGCTGGCGAAGCTGACGGAACCCTGGGCACCACAGTGACGCTATGGAACCTGGTGGAACCGAGGGGCCACAGTGACACTGTGGGGCCTTTTGGAAGCAACAGGACCCTGGTGGGAAGCCACGGGATGATTAATCCTGCACGAACCTGCTCCAGGTGGGCTCCTCTCTCCCGGCTTCCACAGGTGCTGCTAGGATCCCACTCCGGCACTGGCTTGGCACGGGCTGACGGCTTCCTTTGGCAATGGCTCTGCTCCAGGATGGCATGCTGCAGAGAATGCAGGTAGATTTTGTGCTCACTCCTGGCATGCAGCTGGACAATAAAGCCTGATCCAGCCCCCCCTCAGCATATGTCCGGCTCTGGCATTGGGGCGGGGCAACTTTGGGAGCAGCCCCAGCCCTGCTCCTGCTCCCGGCTGGGCACCCAGCTGCTGGGACACAGGTGTGTCCTGATGCCACCGTCTACTCCTTTGAGAAGGGGAGGACAGAGTGCATCAGGGAGTTTGGTGTGGCTTACATGCGGCAAGGAGAAGGTGCAGCCCCAAACTGGCTTTCACTTCTAGAACCTTTTGCTATTGCGGGAGCAGCTGCTGGAGCTTTTCAACCGAGCTGCAAGAGTGAAAAGTGTGATGGCATGTCTATCTGAGAAGGAAGGTTCGGTGCCGCAGCCTGTTGTGCACAATTTATATGCTGACAACAGAAGGGGGTGCTTTTGGAACGTTTTCCTTCCTGACACTTCTGTCTCTGTGAGCTTTAGCTGCTTGGACTCAGGGATACCGAAGGTGTGTGAAAGTGACTGGGATGCGAGAATCATGTTGCACAGGGAACAGGGAAGGTCAGCAAATGTTTCCTGTCCTGGCACATCTCTCAGTCTGAACTGCAGCTGCAGATGCTTCACTTCCGCCAAGGACTCTGCCACCTTGAGAGAAGGATGCGCTCTATGGAGTTGAGAAAGAAAGTGCGTCTCACTAGCTTCTTTCCTCTACTTCATAGACAGCAAAGGGGCTATGAAAGGCAGCACTGGCTTTTTGTTCTAGGACTTCTTCTTTACAAGCAGCTGCTGGATGTTTGGAAGGGGGTTTGGGATATGCAAAAATGAGAGGCTAAGATGGTAAGAGGGTAAGATGGAAGTCATCTGGCAAAAGCAGAGCTCACAAAAGGGCCAGCTGAGAAAGCTCTTGCTGCCTACAACTTCAACTGCACCCCTCAAAGCAGCAGCACACACGCTGCTCTCGGCACTTTCCTTCTCAGCTCTACGCACCATCCTAAGCCTTGCCTCTCCCACACTCAGGATCCAAAGACAACGGCACCAGGGACTGCTCACACACTAAAGGCACCAGGACAAAAGGCTCACCAGCTTGGCCTTTGCATTCCCGCTGACAGCTCCACAGCTTGAACCCAGAGAACTGCCTGCTGCCAACAGCCTTTCCAATCACTCTGAGCACCTCATGACAAGGAGTGTGGGGAATGAATCTCCAGCAGCCTCCTGCCCCAGGCTGTCCCCCGGGAGCAGCCCTGCTCCAGGCCGTGACTGCCACCTGCACAGCCAAAGGACCCAGAGCCGGTGTTACACACCACGGCTGTGCCTGGCACAGAGACACCAGTGGCCACACAAGTGGCCATGGCACTGTCCACACACAGTCCCTGCTGCTGCTCCCCCAGCCGCTGGCACCAACTCCCAGCCACCCACTCCTAAAGCCACGGGGCCCACTGGGACACTGCGGGGGCTCGTGGAAGCCAGCGGCCATTGTGACACAGCGGGGCTGCACAGAGCCCACGGTGCTTTGTGACCCGTGGCTCCCAGGAGAGCCTTTGTGATGCTGGGGAACTACAAGGAAGCCTGCCTCCTCTGTGACACCACCACAGAAGCTCAGGGGAGCCCTGGAGACCGTGCTGATGCTATTGAACCTGATGCAACCCTGCCTCCTCTGTGACACCACAGAAGCTCTTGGAGCCCTGGAGACCGTGGTGATGCTATGGAACCTGATGCAACCCTGCCTCCACTGTGACACCACAGAAGCTCAGGGAGCCCTGGAGACTGTGGTGATGCTATGGAACCTGATGCAACCCTGCCTCCACTGTGACACCACAGAACCTCTGGGAGCCCTGGAGACCGTGCTGATGCTATGGAACCTGATGCAACCCTGCCTCCACTGTGACACCACAGAAGCTCAGGGAGCCCTGGAGACTGTGGTGATGCTATGGAACCTGATGCAACCCTGCCTCCACTGTGACACCACAGAACCTCTGGGAGCCCTGGAGACCGTGCTGATGCTATGGAACCTGATGCAACCCTGCCTCCACTGTGACACCACAGAAGCTCGGGGAGCTCTGCAGACCGTGGGGATGCTGGCGAAGCTGACGGAACCCTGGGCACCACAGTGACGCTATGGAACCTGGTGGAACCGAGGGGCCACAGTGACACTGTGGGGCCTTTTGGAAGCAACAGGACCCTGGTGGGAAGCCACGGGATGATTAATCCTGCACGAACCTGCTCCAGGTGGGCTCCTCTCTCCCGGCTTCCACAGGTGCTGCTAGGATCCCACTCCGGCACTGGCTTGGCACGGGCTCACGGCTTCCTTTGGCAATGGCTCTGCTCCAGGATGGCATGCTGCAGAGAATGCAGGTAGATTTTGTGCTCACTCCTGGCATGCAGCTGGACAATAAAGCCTGATCCAGCCCCCCCTCAGCATATGTCCGGCTCTGGCATTGGGGCGGGGCAACTTTGGGAGCAGCCCCAGCCCTGCTCCTGCTCCCGGCTGGGCACCCAGCTGCTGGGACACAGGTGTGTCCTGATGCCACCGTCTACTCCTTTGAGAAGGGGAGGACAGAGTGCATCAGGGAGTTTGGTGTGGCTTACATGCGGCAAGGAGAAGGTGCAGCCCCAAACTGGCTTTCACTTCTAGAACCTTTTGCTATTGCGGGAGCAGCTGCTGGAGCTTTTCAACCGAGCTGCAAGAGTGAAAAGTGTGATGGCATGTCTATCTGAGAAGGAAGGTTCGGTGCCGCAGCCTGTTGTGCACAATTTATATGCTGATAACAGAAGGGGGTGCTTTTGGAACGTTTTCCTTCCTGACACTTCTGTCTCTGTGAGCTTTAGCTGCTTGGACTCAGGGATACCAAAGGTGTGTGAAAGTGACTGGGATGCGAGAATCATGTTGCACAGGGAACAGGGAAGGTCAGCAAATGTTTCCTGTCCTGGCACATCTCTCAGTCTGAACTGCAGCTGCAGATGCTTCACTTCCGCCAAGGACTCTGCCACCTTGAGAGAAGGATGCGCTCTATGGAGTTGAGAAAGAAAGTGCGTCTCACTAGCTTCTTTCCTCTACTTCATAGACAGCAAAGGGGCTATGAAAGGCAGCACTGGCTTTTTGTTCTAGGACTTCTTCTTTACAAGCAGCTGCTGGATGTTTGGAAGGGGGTTTGGGATATGCAAAAATGAGAGGCTAAGATGGTAAGAGGGTAAGATGGAAGTCATCTGGCAAAAGCAGAGCTCACAAAAGGGCCAGCTGAGAAAGCTCTTGCTGCCTACAACTTCAACTGCACCCCTCAAAGCAGCAGCACACACGCTGCTCTCGGCACTTTCCTTCTCAGCTCTACGCACCATCCTAAGCCTTGCCTCTCCCACACTCAGGATCCAAAGACAACGGCACCAGGGACTGCTCACACACTAAAGGCACCAGGACAAAAGGCTCACCAGCTTGGCCTTTGCATTCCCGCTGACAGCTCCACAGCTTGAACCCAGAGAACTGCCTGCTGCCAACAGCCTTTCCAATCACTCTGAGCACCTCATGACAAGGAGTGTGGGGAATGAATCTCCAGCAGCCTCCTGCCCCAGGCTGTCCCCCGGGAGCAGCCCTGCTCCAGGCCGTGACTGCCACCTGCACAGCCAAAGGACCCAGAGCCGGTGTTACACACCACGGCTGTGCCTGGCACAGAGACACCAGTGGCCACACAAGTGGCCATGGCACTGTCCACACACAGTCCCTGCTGCTGCTCCCCCAGCCGCTGGCACCAACTCCCAGCCACCCACTCCTAAAGCCACGGGGCCCACTGGGACACTGCGGGGGCTCGTGGAAGCCAGCGGCCATTGTGACACAGCGGGGCTGCACAGAGCCCACGGTGCTTTGTGACCCGTGGCTCCCAGGAGAGCCTTTGTGATGCTGGGGAACTACAAGGAAGCCTGCCTCCTCTGTGACACCACCACAGAAGCTCAGGGGAGCCCTGGAGACCGTGCTGATGCTATTGAACCTGATGCAACCCTGCCTCCTCTGTGACACCACAGAAGCTCTTGGAGCCCTGGAGACCGTGGTGATGCTATGGAACCTGATGCAACCCTGCCTCCTCTGTGACACCACAGAACCTCTGGGAGCCCTGGAGACCGTGCTGATGCTATGGAACCTGATGCAACCCTGCCTCCACTGTGACACCACAGAAGCTCAGGGAGCCCTGGAGACTGTGGTGATGCTATGGAACCTGATGCAACCCTGCCTCCACTGTGACACCACAGAACCTCTGGGAGCCCTGGAGACCGTGCTGATGCTATGGAACCTGATGCAACCCTGCCTCCACTGTGACACCACAGAAGCTCGGGGAGCTCTGCAGACCGTGGGGATGCTGGCGAAGCTGACGGAACCCTGGGCACCACAGTGACGCTATGGAACCTGGTGGAACCGAGGGGCCACAGTGACACTGTGGGGCCTTTTGGAAGCAACAGGACCCTGGTGGGAAGCCACGGGATGATTAATCCTGCACGAACCTGCTCCAGGTGGGCTCCTCTCTCCCGGCTTCCACAGGTGCTGCTAGGATCCCACTCCGGCACTGGCTTGGCACGGGCTCACGGCTTCCTTTGGCAATGGCTCTGCTCCAGGATGGCATGCTGCAGAGAATGCAGGTAGATTTTGTGCTCACTCCTGGCATGCAGCTGGACAATAAAGCCTGATCCAGCCCCCCCTCAGCATATGTCCGGCTCTGGCATTGGGGCGGGGCAACTTTGGGAGCAGCCCCAGCCCTGCTCCTGCTCCCGGCTGGGCACCCAGCTGCTGGGACACAGGTGTGTCCTGATGCCACCGTCTACTCCTTTGAGAAGGGGAGGACAGAGTGCATCAGGGAGTTTGGTGTGGCTTACATGCGGCAAGGAGAAGGTGCAGCCCCAAACTGGCTTTCACTTCTAGAACCTTTTGCTATTGCGGGAGCAGCTGCTGGAGCTTTTCAACCGAGCTGCAAGAGTGAAAAGTGTGATGGCATGTCTATCTGAGAAGGAAGGTTCGGTGCCGCAGCCTGTTGTGCACAATTTATATGCTGATAACAGAAGGGGGTGCTTTTGGAACGTTTTCCTTCCTGACACTTCTGTCTCTGTGAGCTTTAGCTGCTTGGACTCAGGGATACCGAAGGTGTGTGAAAGTGACTGGGATGCGAGAATCATGTTGCACAGGGAACAGGGAAGGTCAGCAAATGTTTCCTGTCCTGGCACATCTCTCAGTCTGAACTGCAGCTGCAGATGCTTCACTTCCGCCAAGGACTCTGCCACCTTGAGAGAAGGATGCGCTCTATGGAGTTGAGAAAGAAAGTGCGTCTCACTAGCTTCTTTCCTCTACTTCATAGACAGCAAAGGGGCTATGAAAGGCAGCACTGGCTTTTTGTTCTAGGACTTCTTCTTTACAAGCAGCTGCTGGATGTTTGGAAGGGGGTTTGGGATATGCAAAAATGAGAGGCTAAGATGGTAAGAGGGTAAGATGGAAGTCATCTGGCAAAAGCAGAGCTCACAAAAGGGCCAGCTGAGAAAGCTCTTGCTGCCTACAACTTCAACTGCACCCCTCAAAGCAGCAGCACACACGCTGCTCTCGGCACTTTCCTTCTCAGCTCTACGCACCATCCTAAGCCTTGCCTCTCCCACACTCAGGATCCAAAGACAACGGCACCAGGGACTGCTCACACACTAAAGGCACCAGGACAAAAGGCTCACCAGCTTGGCCTTTGCATTCCCGCTGACAGCTCCACAGCTTGAACCCAGAGAACTGCCTGCTGCCAACAGCCTTTCCAATCACTCTGAGCACCTCATGACAAGGAGTGTGGGGAATGAATCTCCAGCAGCCTCCTGCCCCAGGCTGTCCCCCGGGAGCAGCCCTGCTCCAGGCCGTGACTGCCACCTGCACAGCCAAAGGACCCAGAGCCGGTGTTACACACCACGGCTGTGCCTGGCACAGAGACACCAGTGGCCACACAAGTGGCCATGGCACTGTCCACACACAGTCCCTGCTGCTGCTCCCCCAGCCGCTGGCACCAACTCCCAGCCACCCACTCCTAAAGCCACGGGGCCCACTGGGACACTGCGGGGGCTCGTGGAAGCCAGCGGCCATTGTGACACAGCGGGGCTGCACAGAGCCCACGGTGCTTTGTGACCCGTGGCTCCCAGGAGAGCCTTTGTGATGCTGGGGAACTACAAGGAAGCCTGCCTCCTCTGTGACACCACCACAGAAGCTCAGGGGAGCCCTGGAGACCGTGCTGATGCTATGGAACCTGATGCAACCCTGCCTCCTCTGTGACACCACAGAAGCTCTTGGAGCCCTGGAGACCGTGGTGATGCTATGGAACCTGATGCAACCCTGCCTCCACTGTGACACCACAGAAGCTCAGGGAGCCCTGGAGACTGTGGTGATGCTATGGAACCTGATGCAACCCTGCCTCCACTGTGACACCACAGAACCTCTGGGAGCCCTGGAGACCGTGCTGATGCTATGGAACCTGATGCAACCCTGCCTCCACTGTGACACCACAGAAGCTCAGGGAGCCCTGGAGACTGTGGTGATGCTATGGAACCTGATGCAACCCTGCCTCCACTGTGACACCACAGAACCTCTGGGAGCCCTGGAGACCGTGCTGATGCTATGGAACCTGATGCAACCCTGCCTCCACTGTGACACCACAGAAGCTCGGGGAGCTCTGCAGACCGTGGGGATGCTGGCGAAGCTGACGGAACCCTGGGCACCACAGTGACGCTATGGAACCTGGTGGAACCGAGGGGCCACAGTGACACTGTGGGGCCTTTTGGAAGCAACAGGACCCTGGTGGGAAGCCACGGGATGATTAATCCTGCACGAACCTGCTCCAGGTGGGCTCCTCTCTCCCGGCTTCCACAGGTGCTGCTAGGATCCCACTCCGGCACTGGCTTGGCACGGGCTGACGGCTTCCTTTGGCAATGGCTCTGCTCCAGGATGGCATGCTGCAGAGAATGCAGGTAGATTTTGTGCTCACTCCTGGCATGCAGCTGGACAATAAAGCCTGATCCAGCCCCCCCTCAGCATATGTCCGGCTCTGGCATTGGGGCGGGGCAACTTTGGGAGCAGCCCCAGCCCTGCTCCTGCTCCCGGCTGGGCACCCAGCTGCTGGGACACAGGTGTGTCCTGATGCCACCGTCTACTCCTTTGAGAAGGGGAGGACAGAGTGCATCAGGGAGTTTGGTGTGGCTTACATGCGGCAAGGAGAAGGTGCAGCCCCAAACTGGCTTTCACTTCTAGAACCTTTTGCTATTGCGGGAGCAGCTGCTGGAGCTTTTCAACCGAGCTGCAAGAGTGAAAAGTGTGATGGCATGTCTATCTGAGAAGGAAGGTTCGGTGCCGCAGCCTGTTGTGCACAATTTATATGCTGATAACAGAAGGGGGTGCTTTTGGAACGTTTTCCTTCCTGACACTTCTGTCTCTGTGAGCTTTAGCTGCTTGGACTCAGGGATACCGAAGGTGTGTGAAAGTGACTGGGATGCGAGAATCATGTTGCACAGGGAACAGGGAAGGTCAGCAAATGTTTCCTGTCCTGGCACATCTCTCAGTCTGAACTGCAGCTGCAGATGCTTCACTTCCGCCAAGGACTCTGCCACCTTGAGAGAAGGATGCGCTCTATGGAGTTGAGAAAGAAAGTGCGTCTCACTAGCTTCTTTCCTCTACTTCATAGACAGCAAAGGGGCTATGAAAGGCAGCACTGGCTTTTTGTTCTAGGACTTCTTCTTTACAAGCAGCTGCTGGATGTTTGGAAGGGGGTTTGGGATATGCAAAAATGAGAGGCTAAGATGGTAAGAGGGTAAGATGGAAGTCATCTGGCAAAAGCAGAGCTCACAAAAGGGCCAGCTGAGAAAGCTCTTGCTGCCTACAACTTCAACTGCACCCCTCAAAGCAGCAGCACACACGCTGCTCTCGGCACTTTCCTTCTCAGCTCTACGCACCATCCTAAGCCTTGCCTCTCCCACACTCAGGATCCAAAGACAACGGCACCAGGGACTGCTCACACACTAAAGGCACCAGGACAAAAGGCTCACCAGCTTGGCCTTTGCATTCCCGCTGACAGCTCCACAGCTTGAACCCAGAGAACTGCCTGCTGCCAACAGCCTTTCCAATCACTCTGAGCACCTCATGACAAGGAGTGTGGGGAATGAATCTCCAGCAGCCTCCTGCCCCAGGCTGTCCCCCGGGAGCAGCCCTGCTCCAGGCCGTGACTGCCACCTGCACAGCCAAAGGACCCAGAGCCGGTGTTACACACCACGGCTGTGCCTGGCACAGAGACACCAGTGGCCACACAAGTGGCCATGGCACTGTCCACACACAGTCCCTGCTGCTGCTCCCCCAGCCGCTGGCACCAACTCCCAGCCACCCACTCCTAAAGCCACGGGGCCCACTGGGACACTGCGGGGGCTCGTGGAAGCCAGCGGCCATTGTGACACAGCGGGGCTGCACAGAGCCCACGGTGCTTTGTGACCCGTGGCTCCCAGGAGAGCCTTTGTGATGCTGGGGAACTACAAGGAAGCCTGCCTCCTCTGTGACACCACCACAGAAGCTCAGGGGAGCCCTGGAGACCGTGCTGATGCTATGGAACCTGATGCAACCCTGCCTCCTCTGTGACACCACAGAAGCTCTTGGAGCCCTGGAGACCGTGGTGATGCTATGGAACCTGATGCAACCCTGCCTCCACTGTGACACCACAGAAGCTCAGGGAGCCCTGGAGACTGTGGTGATGCTATGGAACCTGATGCAACCCTGCCTCCACTGTGACACCACAGAACCTCTGGGAGCCCTGGAGACCGTGCTGATGCTATGGAACCTGATGCAACCCTGCCTCCACTGTGACACCACAGAAGCTCAGGGAGCCCTGGAGACTGTGGTGATGCTATGGAACCTGATGCAACCCTGCCTCCACTGTGACACCACAGAACCTCTGGGAGCCCTGGAGACCGTGCTGATGCTATGGAACCTGATGCAACCCTGCCTCCACTGTGACACCACAGAAGCTCGGGGAGCTCTGCAGACCGTGGGGATGCTGGCGAAGCTGACGGAACCCTGGGCACCACAGTGACGCTATGGAACCTGGTGGAACCGAGGGGCCACAGTGACACTGTGGGGCCTTTTGGAAGCAACAGGACCCTGGTGGGAAGCCACGGGATGATTAATCCTGCACGAACCTGCTCCAGGTGGGCTCCTCTCTCCCGGCTTCCACAGGTGCTGCTAGGATCCCACTCCGGCACTGGCTTGGCACGGGCTGACGGCTTCCTTTGGCAATGGCTCTGCTCCAGGATGGCATGCTGCAGAGAATGCAGGTAGATTTTGTGCTCACTCCTGGCATGCAGCTGGACAATAAAGCCTGATCCAGCCCCCCCTCAGCATATGTCCGGCTCTGGCATTGGGGCGGGGCAACTTTGGGAGCAGCCCCAGCCCTGCTCCTGCTCCCGGCTGGGCACCCAGCTGCTGGGACACAGGTGTGTCCTGATGCCACCGTCTACTCCTTTGAGAAGGGGAGGACAGAGTGCATCAGGGAGTTTGGTGTGGCTTACATGCGGCAAGGAGAAGGTGCAGCCCCAAACTGGCTTTCACTTCTAGAACCTTTTGCTATTGCGGGAGCAGCTGCTGGAGCTTTTCAACCGAGCTGCAAGAGTGAAAAGTGTGATGGCATGTCTATCTGAGAAGGAAGGTTCGGTGCCGCAGCCTGTTGTGCACAATTTATATGCTGATAACAGAAGGGGGTGCTTTTGGAACGTTTTCCTTCCTGACACTTCTGTCTCTGTGAGCTTTAGCTGCTTGGACTCAGGGATACCGAAGGTGTGTGAAAGTGACTGGGATGCGAGAATCATGTTGCACAGGGAACAGGGAAGGTCAGCAAATGTTTCCTGTCCTGGCACATCTCTCAGTCTGAACTGCAGCTGCAGATGCTTCACTTCCGCCAAGGACTCTGCCACCTTGAGAGAAGGATGCGCTCTATGGAGTTGAGAAAGAAAGTGCGTCTCACTAGCTTCTTTCCTCTACTTCATAGACAGCAAAGGGGCTATGAAAGGCAGCACTGGCTTTTTGTTCTAGGACTTCTTCTTTACAAGCAGCTGCTGGATGTTTGGAAGGGGGTTTGGGATATGCAAAAATGAGAGGCTAAGATGGTAAGAGGGTAAGATGGAAGTCATCTGGCAAAAGCAGAGCTCACAAAAGGGCCAGCTGAGAAAGCTCTTGCTGCCTACAACTTCAACTGCACCCCTCAAAGCAGCAGCACACACGCTGCTCTCGGCACTTTCCTTCTCAGCTCTACGCACCATCCTAAGCCTTGCCTCTCCCACACTCAGGATCCAAAGACAACGGCACCAGGGACTGCTCACACACTAAAGGCACCAGGACAAAAGGCTCACCAGCTTGGCCTTTGCATTCCCGCTGACAGCTCCACAGCTTGAACCCAGAGAACTGCCTGCTGCCAACAGCCTTTCCAATCACTCTGAGCACCTCATGACAAGGAGTGTGGGGAATGAATCTCCAGCAGCCTCCTGCCCCAGGCTGTCCCCCGGGAGCAGCCCTGCTCCAGGCCGTGACTGCCACCTGCACAGCCAAAGGACCCAGAGCCGGTGTTACACACCACGGCTGTGCCTGGCACAGAGACACCAGTGGCCACACAAGTGGCCATGGCACTGTCCACACACAGTCCCTGCTGCTGCTCCCCCAGCCGCTGGCACCAACTCCCAGCCACCCACTCCTAAAGCCACGGGGCCCACTGGGACACTGCGGGGGCTCGTGGAAGCCAGCGGCCATTGTGACACAGCGGGGCTGCACAGAGCCCACGGTGCTTTGTGACCCGTGGCTCCCAGGAGAGCCTTTGTGATGCTGGGGAACTACAAGGAAGCCTGGCTCCTCTGTGACACCACCACAGAAGCTCAGGGGAGCCCTGGAGACCGTGCTGATGCTATTGAACCTGATGCAACCCTGCCTCCTCTGTGACACCACAGAAGCTCTTGGAGCCCTGGAGACCGTGGTGATGCTATGGAACCTGATGCAACCCTGCCTCCACTGTGACACCACAGAAGCTCAGGGAGCCCTGGAGACTGTGGTGATGCTATGGAACCTGATGCAACCCTGCCTCCACTGTGACACCACAGAACCTCTGGGAGCCCTGGAGACCGTGCTGATGCTATGGAACCTGATGCAACCCTGCCTCCACTGTGACACCACAGAAGCTCAGGGAGCCCTGGAGACTGTGGTGATGCTATGGAACCTGATGCAACCCTGCCTCCACTGTGACACCACAGAACCTCTGGGAGCCCTGGAGACCGTGCTGATGCTATGGAACCTGATGCAACCCTGCCTCCACTGTGACACCACAGAAGCTCGGGGAGCTCTGCAGACCGTGGGGATGCTGGCGAAGCTGACGGAACCCTGGGCACCACAGTGACGCTATGGAACCTGGTGGAACCGAGGGGCCACAGTGACACTGTGGGGCCTTTTGGAAGCAACAGGACCCTGGTGGGAAGCCACGGGATGATTAATCCTGCACGAACCTGCTCCAGGTGGGCTCCTCTCTCCCGGCTTCCACAGGTGCTGCTAGGATCCCACTCCGGCACTGGCTTGGCACGGGCTCACGGCTTCCTTTGGCAATGGCTCTGCTCCAGGATGGCATGCTGCAGAGAATGCAGGTAGATTTTGTGCTCACTCCTGGCATGCAGCTGGACAATAAAGCCTGATCCAGCCCCCCCTCAGCATATGTCCGGCTCTGGCATTGGGGCGGGGCAACTTTGGGAGCAGCCCCAGCCCTGCTCCTGCTCCCGGCTGGGCACCCAGCTGCTGGGACACAGGTGTGTCCTGATGCCACCGTCTACTCCTTTGAGAAGGGGAGGACAGAGTGCATCAGGGAGTTTGGTGTGGCTTACATGCGGCAAGGAGAAGGTGCAGCCCCAAACTGGCTTTCACTTCTAGAACCTTTTGCTATTGCGGGAGCAGCTGCTGGAGCTTTTCAACCGAGCTGCAAGAGTGAAAAGTGTGATGGCATGTCTATCTGAGAAGGAAGGTTCGGTGCCGCAGCCTGTTGTGCACAATTTATATGCTGATAACAGAAGGGGGTGCTTTTGGAACGTTTTCCTTCCTGACACTTCTGTCTCTGTGAGCTTTAGCTGCTTGGACTCAGGGATACCGAAGGTGTGTGAAAGTGACTGGGATGCGAGAATCATGTTGCACAGGGAACAGGGAAGGTCAGCAAATGTTTCCTGTCCTGGCACATCTCTCAGTCTGAACTGCAGCTGCAGATGCTTCACTTCCGCCAAGGACTCTGCCACCTTGAGAGAAGGATGCGCTCTATGGAGTTGAGAAAGAAAGTGCGTCTCACTAGCTTCTTTCCTCTACTTCATAGACAGCAAAGGGGCTATGAAAGGCAGCACTGGCTTTTTGTTCTAGGACTTCTTCTTTACAAGCAGCTGCTGGATGTTTGGAAGGGGGTTTGGGATATGCAAAAATGAGAGGCTAAGATGGTAAGAGGGTAAGATGGAAGTCATCTGGCAAAAGCAGAGCTCACAAAAGGGCCAGCTGAGAAAGCTCTTGCTGCCTACAACTTCAACTGCACCCCTCAAAGCAGCAGCACACACGCTGCTCTCGGCACTTTCCTTCTCAGCTCTACGCACCATCCTAAGCCTTGCCTCTCCCACACTCAGGATCCAAAGACAACGGCACCAGGGACTGCTCACACACTAAAGGCACCAGGACAAAAGGCTCACCAGCTTGGCCTTTGCATTCCCGCTGACAGCTCCACAGCTTGAACCCAGAGAACTGCCTGCTGCCAACAGCCTTTCCAATCACTCTGAGCACCTCATGACAAGGAGTGTGGGGAATGAATCTCCAGCAGCCTCCTGCCCCAGGCTGTCCCCCGGGAGCAGCCCTGCTCCAGGCCGTGACTGCCACCTGCACAGCCAAAGGACCCAGAGCCGGTGTTACACACCACGGCTGTGCCTGGCACAGAGACACCAGTGGCCACACAAGTGGCCATGGCACTGTCCACACACAGTCCCTGCTGCTGCTCCCCCAGCCGCTGGCACCAACTCCCAGCCACCCACTCCTAAAGCCACGGGGCCCACTGGGACACTGCGGGGGCTCGTGGAAGCCAGCGGCCATTGTGACACAGCGGGGCTGCACAGAGCCCACGGTGCTTTGTGACCCGTGGCTCCCAGGAGAGCCTTTGTGATGCTGGGGAACTACAAGGAAGCCTGCCTCCTCTGTGACACCACCACAGAAGCTCAGGGGAGCCCTGGAGACCGTGCTGATGCTATGGAACCTGATGCAACCCTGCCTCCTCTGTGACACCACAGAAGCTCTTGGAGCCCTGGAGACCGTGGTGATGCTATGGAACCTGATGCAACCCTGCCTCCACTGTGACACCACAGAAGCTCAGGGAGCCCTGGAGACTGTGGTGATGCTATGGAACCTGATGCAACCCTGCCTCCACTGTGACACCACAGAACCTCTGGGAGCCCTGGAGACCGTGCTGATGCTATGGAACCTGATGCAACCCTGCCTCCACTGTGACACCACAGAAGCTCAGGGAGCCCTGGAGACTGTGGTGATGCTATGGAACCTGATGCAACCCTGCCTCCACTGTGACACCACAGAACCTCTGGGAGCCCTGGAGACCGTGCTGATGCTATGGAACCTGATGCAACCCTGCCTCCACTGTGACACCACAGAAGCTCGGGGAGCTCTGCAGACCGTGGGGATGCTGGCGAAGCTGACGGAACCCTGGGCACCACAGTGACGCTATGGAACCTGGTGGAACCGAGGGGCCACAGTGACACTGTGGGGCCTTTTGGAAGCAACAGGACCCTGGTGGGAAGCCACGGGATGATTAATCCTGCACGAACCTGCTCCAGGTGGGCTCCTCTCTCCCGGCTTCCACAGGTGCTGCTAGGATCCCACTCCGGCACTGGCTTGGCACGGGCTGACGGCTTCCTTTGGCAATGGCTCTGCTCCAGGATGGCATGCTGCAGAGAATGCAGGTAGATTTTGTGCTCACTCCTGGCATGCAGCTGGACAATAAAGCCTGATCCAGCCCCCCCTCAGCATATGTCCGGCTCTGGCATTGGGGCGGGGCAACTTTGGGAGCAGCCCCAGCCCTGCTCCTGCTCCCGGCTGGGCACCCAGCTGCTGGGACACAGGTGTGTCCTGATGCCACCGTCTACTCCTTTGAGAAGGGGAGGACAGAGTGCATCAGGGAGTTTGGTGTGGCTTACATGCGGCAAGGAGAAGGTGCAGCCCCAAACTGGCTTTCACTTCTAGAACCTTTTGCTATTGCGGGAGCAGCTGCTGGAGCTTTTCAACCGAGCTGCAAGAGTGAAAAGTGTGATGGCATGTCTATCTGAGAAGGAAGGTTCGGTGCCGCAGCCTGTTGTGCACAATTTATATGCTGATAACAGAAGGGGGTGCTTTTGGAACGTTTTCCTTCCTGACACTTCTGTCTCTGTGAGCTTTAGCTGCTTGGACTCAGGGATACCGAAGGTGTGTGAAAGTGACTGGGATGCGAGAATCATGTTGCACAGGGAACAGGGAAGGTCAGCAAATGTTTCCTGTCCTGGCACATCTCTCAGTCTGAACTGCAGCTGCAGATGCTTCACTTCCGCCAAGGACTCTGCCACCTTGAGAGAAGGATGCGCTCTATGGAGTTGAGAAAGAAAGTGCGTCTCACTAGCTTCTTTCCTCTACTTCATAGACAGCAAAGGGGCTATGAAAGGCAGCACTGGCTTTTTGTTCTAGGACTTCTTCTTTACAAGCAGCTGCTGGATGTTTGGAAGGGGGTTTGGGATATGCAAAAATGAGAGGCTAAGATGGTAAGAGGGTAAGATGGAAGTCATCTGGCAAAAGCAGAGCTCACAAAAGGGCCAGCTGAGAAAGCTCTTGCTGCCTACAACTTCAACTGCACCCCTCAAAGCAGCAGCACACACGCTGCTCTCGGCACTTTCCTTCTCAGCTCTACGCACCATCCTAAGCCTTGCCTCTCCCACACTCAGGATCCAAAGACAACGGCACCAGGGACTGCTCACACACTAAAGGCACCAGGACAAAAGGCTCACCAGCTTGGCCTTTGCATTCCCGCTGACAGCTCCACAGCTTGAACCCAGAGAACTGCCTGCTGCCAACAGCCTTTCCAATCACTCTGAGCACCTCATGACAAGGAGTGTGGGGAATGAATCTCCAGCAGCCTCCTGCCCCAGGCTGTCCCCCGGGAGCAGCCCTGCTCCAGGCCGTGACTGCCACCTGCACAGCCAAAGGACCCAGAGCCGGTGTTACACACCACGGCTGTGCCTGGCACAGAGACACCAGTGGCCACACAAGTGGCCATGGCACTGTCCACACACAGTCCCTGCTGCTGCTCCCCCAGCCGCTGGCACCAACTCCCAGCCACCCACTCCTAAAGCCACGGGGCCCACTGGGACACTGCGGGGGCTCGTGGAAGCCAGCGGCCATTGTGACACAGCGGGGCTGCACAGAGCCCACGGTGCTTTGTGACCCGTGGCTCCCAGGAGAGCCTTTGTGATGCTGGGGAACTACAAGGAAGCCTGCCTCCTCTGTGACACCACCACAGAAGCTCAGGGGAGCCCTGGAGACCGTGCTGATGCTATGGAACCTGATGCAACCCTGCCTCCTCTGTGACACCACAGAAGCTCTTGGAGCCCTGGAGACCGTGGTGATGCTATGGAACCTGATGCAACCCTGCCTCCACTGTGACACCACAGAACCTCAGGGAGCCCTGGAGACTGTGGTGATGCTATGGAACCTGATGCAACCCTGCCTCCACTGTGACACCACAGAACCTCTGGGAGCCCTGGAGACCGTGCTGATGCTATGGAACCTGATGCAACCCTGCCTCCACTGTGACACCACAGAAGCTCAGGGAGCCCTGGAGACTGTGGTGATGCTATGGAACCTGATGCAACCCTGCCTCCACTGTGACACCACAGAACCTCTGGGAGCCCTGGAGACCGTGCTGATGCTATGGAACCTGATGCAACCCTGCCTCCACTGTGACACCACAGAAGCTCGGGGAGCTCTGCAGACCGTGGGGATGCTGGCGAAGCTGACGGAACCCTGGGCACCACAGTGACGCTATGGAACCTGGTGGAACCGAGGGGCCACAGTGACACTGTGGGGCCTTTTGGAAGCAACAGGACCCTGGTGGGAAGCCACGGGATGATTAATCCTGCACGAACCTGCTCCAGGTGGGCTCCTCTCTCCCGGCTTCCACAGGTGCTGCTAGGATCCCACTCCGGCACTGGCTTGGCACGGGCTGACGGCTTCCTTTGGCAATGGCTCTGCTCCAGGATGGCATGCTGCAGAGAATGCAGGTAGATTTTGTGCTCACTCCTGGCATGCAGCTGGACAATAAAGCCTGATCCAGCCCCCCCTCAGCATATGTCCGGCTCTGGCATTGGGGCGGGGCAACTTTGGGAGCAGCCCCAGCCCTGCTCCTGCTCCCGGCTGGGCACCCAGCTGCTGGGACACAGGTGTGTCCTGATGCCACCGTCTACTCCTTTGAGAAGGGGAGGACAGAGTGCATCAGGGAGTTTGGTGTGGCTTACATGCGGCAAGGAGAAGGTGCAGCCCCAAACTGGCTTTCACTTCTAGAACCTTTTGCTATTGCGGGAGCAGCTGCTGGAGCTTTTCAACCGAGCTGCAAGAGTGAAAAGTGTGATGGCATGTCTATCTGAGAAGGAAGGTTCGGTGCCGCAGCCTGTTGTGCACAATTTATATGCTGATAACAGAAGGGGGTGCTTTTGGAACGTTTTCCTTCCTGACACTTCTGTCTCTGTGAGCTTTAGCTGCTTGGACTCAGGGATACCGAAGGTGTGTGAAAGTGACTGGGATGCGAGAATCATGTTGCACAGGGAACAGGGAAGGTCAGCAAATGTTTCCTGTCCTGGCACATCTCTCAGTCTGAACTGCAGCTGCAGATGCTTCACTTCCGCCAAGGACTCTGCCACCTTGAGAGAAGGATGCGCTCTATGGAGTTGAGAAAGAAAGTGCGTCTCACTAGCTTCTTTCCTCTACTTCATAGACAGCAAAGGGGCTATGAAAGGCAGCACTGGCTTTTTGTTCTAGGACTTCTTCTTTACAAGCAGCTGCTGGATGTTTGGAAGGGGGTTTGGGATATGCAAAAATGAGAGGCTAAGATGGTAAGAGGGTAAGATGGAAGTCATCTGGCAAAAGCAGAGCTCACAAAAGGGCCAGCTGAGAAAGCTCTTGCTGCCTACAACTTCAACTGCACCCCTCAAAGCAGCAGCACACACGCTGCTCTCGGCACTTTCCTTCTCAGCTCTACGCACCATCCTAAGCCTTGCCTCTCCCACACTCAGGATCCAAAGACAACGGCACCAGGGACTGCTCACACACTAAAGGCACCAGGACAAAAGGCTCACCAGCTTGGCCTTTGCATTCCCGCTGACAGCTCCACAGCTTGAACCCAGAGAACTGCCTGCTGCCAACAGCCTTTCCAATCACTCTGAGCACCTCATGACAAGGAGTGTGGGGAATGAATCTCCAGCAGCCTCCTGCCCCAGGCTGTCCCCCGGGAGCAGCCCTGCTCCAGGCCGTGACTGCCACCTGCACAGCCAAAGGACCCAGAGCCGGTGTTACACACCACGGCTGTGCCTGGCACAGAGACACCAGTGGCCACACAAGTGGCCATGGCACTGTCCACACACAGTCCCTGCTGCTGCTCCCCCAGCCGCTGGCACCAACTCCCAGCCACCCACTCCTAAAGCCACGGGGCCCACTGGGACACTGCGGGGGCTCGTGGAAGCCAGCGGCCATTGTGACACAGCGGGGCTGCACAGAGCCCACGGTGCTTTGTGACCCGTGGCTCCCAGGAGAGCCTTTGTGATGCTGGGGAACTACAAGGAAGCCTGGCTCCTCTGTGACACCACCACAGAAGCTCAGGGGAGCCCTGGAGACCGTGCTGATGCTATTGAACCTGATGCAACCCTGCCTCCTCTGTGACACCACAGAAGCTCTTGGAGCCCTGGAGACCGTGGTGATGCTATGGAACCTGATGCAACCCTGCCTCCACTGTGACACCACAGAAGCTCAGGGAGCCCTGGAGACTGTGGTGATGCTATGGAACCTGATGCAACCCTGCCTCCACTGTGACACCACAGAACCTCTGGGAGCCCTGGAGACCGTGCTGATGCTATGGAACCTGATGCAACCCTGCCTCCACTGTGACACCACAGAAGCTCAGGGAGCCCTGGAGACTGTGGTGATGCTATGGAACCTGATGCAACCCTGCCTCCACTGTGACACCACAGAACCTCTGGGAGCCCTGGAGACCGTGCTGATGCTATGGAACCTGATGCAACCCTGCCTCCACTGTGACACCACAGAAGCTCGGGGAGCTCTGCAGACCGTGGGGATGCTGGCGAAGCTGACGGAACCCTGGGCACCACAGTGACGCTATGGAACCTGGTGGAACCGAGGGGCCACAGTGACACTGTGGGGCCTTTTGGAAGCAACAGGACCCTGGTGGGAAGCCACGGGATGATTAATCCTGCACGAACCTGCTCCAGGTGGGCTCCTCTCTCCCGGCTTCCACAGGTGCTGCTAGGATCCCACTCCGGCACTGGCTTGGCACGGGCTCACGGCTTCCTTTGGCAATGGCTCTGCTCCAGGATGGCATGCTGCAGAGAATGCAGGTAGATTTTGTGCTCACTCCTGGCATGCAGCTGGACAATAAAGCCTGATCCAGCCCCCCCTCAGCATATGTCCGGCTCTGGCATTGGGGCGGGGCAACTTTGGGAGCAGCCCCAGCCCTGCTCCTGCTCCCGGCTGGGCACCCAGCTGCTGGGACACAGGTGTGTCCTGATGCCACCGTCTACTCCTTTGAGAAGGGGAGGACAGAGTGCATCAGGGAGTTTGGTGTGGCTTACATGCGGCAAGGAGAAGGTGCAGCCCCAAACTGGCTTTCACTTCTAGAACCTTTTGCTATTGCGGGAGCAGCTGCTGGAGCTTTTCAACCGAGCTGCAAGAGTGAAAAGTGTGATGGCATGTCTATCTGAGAAGGAAGGTTCGGTGCCGCAGCCTGTTGTGCACAATTTATATGCTGATAACAGAAGGGGGTGCTTTTGGAACGTTTTCCTTCCTGACACTTCTGTCTCTGTGAGCTTTAGCTGCTTGGACTCAGGGATACCGAAGGTGTGTGAAAGTGACTGGGATGCGAGAATCATGTTGCACAGGGAACAGGGAAGGTCAGCAAATGTTTCCTGTCCTGGCACATCTCTCAGTCTGAACTGCAGCTGCAGATGCTTCACTTCCGCCAAGGACTCTGCCACCTTGAGAGAAGGATGCGCTCTATGGAGTTGAGAAAGAAAGTGCGTCTCACTAGCTTCTTTCCTCTACTTCATAGACAGCAAAGGGGCTATGAAAGGCAGCACTGGCTTTTTGTTCTAGGACTTCTTCTTTACAAGCAGCTGCTGGATGTTTGGAAGGGGGTTTGGGATATGCAAAAATGAGAGGCTAAGATGGTAAGAGGGTAAGATGGAAGTCATCTGGCAAAAGCAGAGCTCACAAAAGGGCCAGCTGAGAAAGCTCTTGCTGCCTACAACTTCAACTGCACCCCTCAAAGCAGCAGCACACACGCTGCTCTCGGCACTTTCCTTCTCAGCTCTACGCACCATCCTAAGCCTTGCCTCTCCCACACTCAGGATCCAAAGACAACGGCACCAGGGACTGCTCACACACTAAAGGCACCAGGACAAAAGGCTCACCAGCTTGGCCTTTGCATTCCCGCTGACAGCTCCACAGCTTGAACCCAGAGAACTGCCTGCTGCCAACAGCCTTTCCAATCACTCTGAGCACCTCATGACAAGGAGTGTGGGGAATGAATCTCCAGCAGCCTCCTGCCCCAGGCTGTCCCCCGGGAGCAGCCCTGCTCCAGGCCGTGACTGCCACCTGCACAGCCAAAGGACCCAGAGCCGGTGTTACACACCACGGCTGTGCCTGGCACAGAGACACCAGTGGCCACACAAGTGGCCATGGCACTGTCCACACACAGTCCCTGCTGCTGCTCCCCCAGCCGCTGGCACCAACTCCCAGCCACCCACTCCTAAAGCCACGGGGCCCACTGGGACACTGCGGGGGCTCGTGGAAGCCAGCGGCCATTGTGACACAGCGGGGCTGCACAGAGCCCACGGTGCTTTGTGACCCGTGGCTCCCAGGAGAGCCTTTGTGATCCTGGGGAACTACAAGGAAGCCTGGCTCCTCTGTGACACCACCACAGAAGCTCAGGGGAGCCCTGGAGACTGTGCTGATGCTATTGAACCTGATGCAACCCTGCCTCCTCTGTGACACCACAGAAGCTCTTGGAGCCCTGGAGACCGTGGTGATGCTATGGAACCTGATGCAACCCTGCCTCCTCTGTGACACCACAGAACCTCTGGGAGCCCTGGAGACCGTGCTGATGCTATGGAACCTGATGCAACCCTGCCTCCACTGTGACACCACAGAAGCTCAGGGAGCCCTGGAGACTGTGGTGATGCTATGGAACCTGATGCAACCCTGCCTCCACTGTGACACCACAGAACCTCTGGGAGCCCTGGAGACCGTGCTGATGCTATGGAACCTGATGCAACCCTGCCTCCACTGTGACACCACAGAAGCTCGGGGAGCTCTGCAGACCGTGGGGATGCTGGCGAAGCTGACGGAACCCTGGGCACCACAGTGACGCTATGGAACCTGGTGGAACCGAGGGGCCACAGTGACACTGTGGGGCCTTTTGGAAGCAACAGGACCCTGGTGGGAAGCCACGGGATGATTAATCCTGCACGAACCTGCTCCAGGTGGGCTCCTCTCTCCCGGCTTCCACAGGTGCTGCTAGGATCCCACTCCGGCACTGGCTTGGCACGGGCTCACGGCTTCCTTTGGCAATGGCTCTGCTCCAGGATGGCATGCTGCAGAGAATGCAGGTAGATTTTGTGCTCACTCCTGGCATGCAGCTGGACAATAAAGCCTGATCCAGCCCCCCCTCAGCATATGTCCGGCTCTGGCATTGGGGCGGGGCAACTTTGGGAGCAGCCCCAGCCCTGCTCCTGCTCCCGGCTGGGCACCCAGCTGCTGGGACACAGGTGTGTCCTGATGCCACCGTCTACTCCTTTGAGAAGGGGAGGACAGAGTGCATCAGGGAGTTTGGTGTGGCTTACATGCGGCAAGGAGAAGGTGCAGCCCCAAACTGGCTTTCACTTCTAGAACCTTTTGCTATTGCGGGAGCAGCTGCTGGAGCTTTTCAACCGAGCTGCAAGAGTGAAAAGTGTGATGGCATGTCTATCTGAGAAGGAAGGTTCGGTGCCGCAGCCTGTTGTGCACAATTTATATGCTGATAAGAGAAGGGGGTGCTTTTGCAACGTTTTCCTTCCTGACACTTCTGTCTCTGTGAGCTTTAGCTGCTTGGACTCAGGGATACCGAAGGTATGTGAAAGTGACTGGGATGCGAGAATCATGTTGCACAGGGAACAGGGAAGGTCAGCAAATGTTTCCTGTCCTGGCACATCTCTCAGTCTGAACTGCAGCTGCAGATGCTTCACTTCCGCCAAGGACTCTGCCACCTTGAGAGAAGGATGCGCTCTATGGAGTTGAGAAAGAAAGTGCGTCTCACTAGCTTCTTTCCTCTACTTCATAGACAGCAAAGGGGCTATGAAAGGCAGCACTGGCTTTTTGTTCTAGGACTTCTTCTTTACAAGCAGCTGCTGGATGTTTGGAAGGGGGTTTGGGATATGCAAAAATGAGAGGCTAAGATGGTAAGAGGGTAAGATGGAAGTCATCTGGCAAAAGCAGAGCTCACAAAAGGGCCAGCTGAGAAAGCTCTTGCTGCCTACAACTTCAACTGCACCCCTCAAAGCAGCAGCACACACGCTGCTCTCGGCACTTTCCTTCTCAGCTCTACGCACCATCCTAAGCCTTGCCTCTCCCACACTCAGGATCCAAAGACAACGGCACCAGGGACTGCTCACACACTAAAGGCACCAGGACAAAAGGCTCACCAGCTTGGCCTTTGCATTCCCGCTGACAGCTCCACAGCTTGAACCCAGAGAACTGCCTGCTGCCAACAGCCTTTCCAATCACTCTGAGCACCTCATGACAAGGAGTGTGGGGAATGAATCTCCAGCAGCCTCCTGCCCCAGGCTGTCCCCCGGGAGCAGCCCTGCTCCAGGCCGTGACTGCCACCTGCACAGCCAAAGGACCCAGAGCCGGTGTTACACACCACGGCTGTGCCTGGCACAGAGACACCAGTGGCCACACAAGTGGCCATGGCACTGTCCACACACAGTCCCTGCTGCTGCTCCCCCAGCCGCTGGCACCAACTCCCAGCCACCCACTCCTAAAGCCACGGGGCCCACTGGGACACTGCGGGGGCTCGTGGAAGCCAGCGGCCATTGTGACACAGCGGGGCTGCACAGAGCCCACGGTGCTTTGTGACCCGTGGCTCCCAGGAGAGCCTTTGTGATGCTGGGGAACTACAAGGAAGCCTGCCTCCTCTGTGACACCACCACAGAAGCTCAGGGGAGCCCTGGAGACCGTGCTGATGCTATTGAACCTGATGCAACCCTGCCTCCTCTGTGACACCACAGAAGCTCTTGGAGCCCTGGAGACCGTGGTGATGCTATGGAACCTGATGCAACCCTGCCTCCACTGTGACACCACAGAAGCTCAGGGAGCCCTGGAGACTGTGGTGATGCTATGGAACCTGATGCAACCCTGCCTCCACTGTGACACCACAGAACCTCTGGGAGCCCTGGAGACCGTGCTGATGCTATGGAACCTGATGCAACCCTGCCTCCACTGTGACACCACAGAAGCTCAGGGAGCCCTGGAGACTGTGGTGATGCTATGGAACCTGATGCAACCCTGCCTCCACTGTGACACCACAGAACCTCTGGGAGCCCTGGAGACCGTGCTGATGCTATGGAACCTGATGCAACCCTGCCTCCACTGTGACACCACAGAAGCTCGGGGAGCTCTGCAGACCGTGGGGATGCTGGCGAAGCTGACGGAACCCTGGGCACCACAGTGACGCTATGGAACCTGGTGGAACCGAGGGGCCACAGTGACACTGTGGGGCCTTTTGGAAGCAACAGGACCCTGGTGGGAAGCCACGGGATGATTAATCCTGCACGAACCTGCTCCAGGTGGGCTCCTCTCTCCCGGCTTCCACAGGTGCTGCTAGGATCCCACTCCGGCACTGGCTTGGCACGGGCTCACGGCTTCCTTTGGCAATGGCTCTGCTCCAGGATGGCATGCTGCAGAGAATGCAGGTAGATTTTGTGCTCACTCCTGGCATGCAGCTGGACAATAAAGCCTGATCCAGCCCCCCCTCAGCATATGTCCGGCTCTGGCATTGGGGCGGGGCAACTTTGGGAGCAGCCCCAGCCCTGCTCCTGCTCCCGGCTGGGCACCCAGCTGCTGGGACACAGGTGTGTCCTGATGCCACCGTCTACTCCTTTGAGAAGGGGAGGACAGAGTGCATCAGGGAGTTTGGTGTGGCTTACATGCGGCAAGGAGAAGGTGCAGCCCCAAACTGGCTTTCACTTCTAGAACCTTTTGCTATTGCGGGAGCAGCTGCTGGAGCTTTTCAACCGAGCTGCAAGAGTGAAAAGTGTGATGGCATGTCTATCTGAGAAGGAAGGTTCGGTGCCGCAGCCTGTTGTGCACAATTTATATGCTGATAACAGAAGGGGGTGCTTTTGGAACGTTTTCCTTCCTGACACTTCTGTCTCTGTGAGCTTTAGCTGCTTGGACTCAGGGATACCGAAGGTGTGTGAAAGTGACTGGGATGCGAGAATCATGTTGCACAGGGAACAGGGAAGGTCAGCAAATGTTTCCTGTCCTGGCACATCTCTCAGTCTGAACTGCAGCTGCAGATGCTTCACTTCCGCCAAGGACTCTGCCACCTTGAGAGAAGGATGCGCTCTATGGAGTTGAGAAAGAAAGTGCGTCTCACTAGCTTCTTTCCTCTACTTCATAGACAGCAAAGGGGCTATGAAAGGCAGCACTGGCTTTTTGTTCTAGGACTTCTTCTTTACAAGCAGCTGCTGGATGTTTGGAAGGGGGTTTGGGATATGCAAAAATGAGAGGCTAAGATGGTAAGAGGGTAAGATGGAAGTCATCTGGCAAAAGCAGAGCTCACAAAAGGGCCAGCTGAGAAAGCTCTTGCTGCCTACAACTTCAACTGCACCCCTCAAAGCAGCAGCACACACGCTGCTCTCGGCACTTTCCTTCTCAGCTCTACGCACCATCCTAAGCCTTGCCTCTCCCACACTCAGGATCCAAAGACAACGGCACCAGGGACTGCTCACACACTAAAGGCACCAGGACAAAAGGCTCACCAGCTTGGCCTTTGCATTCCCGCTGACAGCTCCACAGCTTGAACCCAGAGAACTGCCTGCTGCCAACAGCCTTTCCAATCACTCTGAGCACCTCATGACAAGGAGTGTGGGGAATGAATCTCCAGCAGCCTCCTGCCCCAGGCTGTCCCCCGGGAGCAGCCCTGCTCCAGGCCGTGACTGCCACCTGCACAGCCAAAGGACCCAGAGCCGGTGTTACACACCACGGCTGTGCCTGGCACAGAGACACCAGTGGCCACACAAGTGGCCATGGCACTGTCCACACACAGTCCCTGCTGCTGCTCCCCCAGCCGCTGGCACCAACTCCCAGCCACCCACTCCTAAAGCCACGGGGCCCACTGGGACACTGCGGGGGCTCGTGGAAGCCAGCGGCCATTGTGACACAGCGGGGCTGCACAGAGCCCACGGTGCTTTGTGACCCGTGGCTCCCAGGAGAGCCTTTGTGATGCTGGGGAACTACAAGGAAGCCTGCCTCCTCTGTGACACCACCACAGAAGCTCAGGGGAGCCCTGGAGACCGTGCTGATGCTATTGAACCTGATGCAACCCTGCCTCCTCTGTGACACCACAGAAGCTCTTGGAGCCCTGGAGACCGTGGTGATGCTATGGAACCTGATGCAACCCTGCCTCCACTGTGACACCACAGAAGCTCAGGGAGCCCTGGAGACTGTGGTGATGCTATGGAACCTGATGCAACCCTGCCTCCACTGTGACACCACAGAACCTCTGGGAGCCCTGGAGACCGTGCTGATGCTATGGAACCTGATGCAACCCTGCCTCCACTGTGACACCACAGAAGCTCAGGGAGCCCTGGAGACTGTGGTGATGCTATGGAACCTGATGCAACCCTGCCTCCACTGTGACACCACAGAACCTCTGGGAGCCCTGGAGACCGTGCTGATGCTATGGAACCTGATGCAACCCTGCCTCCACTGTGACACCACAGAAGCTCGGGGAGCTCTGCAGACCGTGGGGATGCTGGCGAAGCTGACGGAACCCTGGGCACCACAGTGACGCTATGGAACCTGGTGGAACCGAGGGGCCACAGTGACACTGTGGGGCCTTTTGGAAGCAACAGGACCCTGGTGGGAAGCCACGGGATGATTAATCCTGCACGAACCTGCTCCAGGTGGGCTCCTCTCTCCCGGCTTCCACAGGTGCTGCTAGGATCCCACTCCGGCACTGGCTTGGCACGGGCTCACGGCTTCCTTTGGCAATGGCTCTGCTCCAGGATGGCATGCTGCAGAGAATGCAGGTAGATTTTGTGCTCACTCCTGGCATGCAGCTGGACAATAAAGCCTGATCCAGCCCCCCCTCAGCATATGTCCGGCTCTGGCATTGGGGCGGGGCAACTTTGGGAACAGCCCCAGCCCTGCTCCTGCTCCCGGCTGGGCACCCAGCTGCTGGGACACAGGTGTGTCCTGATGCCACCGTCTACTCCTTTGAGAAGGGGAGGACAGAGTGCATCAGGGAGTTTGGTGTGGCTTACATGCGGCAAGGAGAAGGTGCAGCCCCAAACTGGCTTTCACTTCTAGAACCTTTTGCTATTGCGGGAGCAGCTGCTGGAGCTTTTCAACCGAGCTGCAAGAGTGAAAAGTGTGATGGCATGTCTATCTGAGAAGGAAGGTTCGGTGCCGCAGCCTGTTGTGCACAATTTATATGCTGATAAGAGAAGGGGGTGCTTTTGCAACGTTTTCCTTCCTGACACTTCTGTCTCTGTGAGCTTTAGCTGCTTGGACTCAGGGATACCGAAGGTATGTGAAAGTGACTGGGATGCGAGAATCATGTTGCACAGGGAACAGGGAAGGTCAGCAAATGTTTCCTGTCCTGGCACATCTCTCAGTCTGAACTGCAGCTGCAGATGCTTCACTTCCGCCAAGGACTCTGCCACCTTGAGAGAAGGATGCGCTCTATGGAGTTGAGAAAGAAAGTGCGTCTCACTAGCTTCTTTCCTCTACTTCATAGACAGCAAAGGGGCTATGAAAGGCAGCACTGGCTTTTTGTTCTAGGACTTCTTCTTTACAAGCAGCTGCTGGATGTTTGGAAGGGGGTTTGGGATATGCAAAAATGAGAGGCTAAGATGGTAAGAGGGTAAGATGGAAGTCATCTGGCAAAAGCAGAGCTCACAAAAGGGCCAGCTGAGAAAGCTCTTGCTGCCTACAACTTCAACTGCACCCCTCAAAGCAGCAGCACACACGCTGCTCTCGGCACTTTCCTTCTCAGCTCTACGCACCATCCTAAGCCTTGCCTCTCCCACACTCAGGATCCAAAGACAACGGCACCAGGGACTGCTCACACACTAAAGGCACCAGGACAAAAGGCTCACCAGCTTGGCCTTTGCATTCCCGCTGACAGCTCCACAGCTTGAACCCAGAGAACTGCCTGCTGCCAACAGCCTTTCCAATCACTCTGAGCACCTCATGACAAGGAGTGTGGGGAATGAATCTCCAGCAGCCTCCTGCCCCAGGCTGTCCCCCGGGAGCAGCCCTGCTCCAGGCCGTGACTGCCACCTGCACAGCCAAAGGACCCAGAGCCGGTGTTACACACCACGGCTGTGCCTGGCACAGAGACACCAGTGGCCACACAAGTGGCCATGGCACTGTCCACACACAGTCCCTGCTGCTGCTCCCCCAGCCGCTGGCACCAACTCCCAGCCACCCACTCCTAAAGCCACGGGGCCCACTGGGACACTGCGGGGGCTCGTGGAAGCCAGCGGCCATTGTGACACAGCGGGGCTGCACAGAGCCCACGGTGCTTTGTGACCCGTGGCTCCCAGGAGAGCCTTTGTGATCCTGGGGAACTACAAGGAAGCCTGGCTCCTCTGTGACACCACCACAGAAGCTCAGGGGAGCCCTGGAGACTGTGCTGATGCTATTGAACCTGATGCAACCCTGCCTCCTCTGTGACACCACAGAAGCTCTTGGAGCCCTGGAGACCGTGGTGATGCTATGGAACCTGATGCAACCCTGCCTCCTCTGTGACACCACAGAACCTCTGGGAGCCCTGGAGACCGTGCTGATGCTATGGAACCTGATGCAACCCTGCCTCCACTGTGACACCACAGAAGCTCAGGGAGCCCTGGAGACTGTGGTGATGCTATGGAACCTGATGCAACCCTGCCTCCACTGTGACACCACAGAACCTCTGGGAGCCCTGGAGACCGTGCTGATGCTATGGAACCTGATGCAACCCTGCCTCCACTGTGACACCACAGAAGCTCGGGGAGCTCTGCAGACCGTGGGGATGCTGGCGAAGCTGACGGAACCCTGGGCACCACAGTGACGCTATGGAACCTGGTGGAACCGAGGGGCCACAGTGACACTGTGGGGCCTTTTGGAAGCAACAGGACCCTGGTGGGAAGCCACGGGATGATTAATCCTGCACGAACCTGCTCCAGGTGGGCTCCTCTCTCCCGGCTTCCACAGGTGCTGCTAGGATCCCACTCCGGCACTGGCTTGGCACGGGCTCACGGCTTCCTTTGGCAATGGCTCTGCTCCAGGATGGCATGCTGCAGAGAATGCAGGTAGATTTTGTGCTCACTCCTGGCATGCAGCTGGACAATAAAGCCTGATCCAGCCCCCCCTCAGCATATGTCCGGCTCTGGCATTGGGGCGGGGCAACTTTGGGAGCAGCCCCAGCCCTGCTCCTGCTCCCGGCTGGGCACCCAGCTGCTGGGACACAGGTGTGTCCTGATGCCACCGTCTACTCCTTTGAGAAGGGGAGGACAGAGTGCATCAGGGAGTTTGGTGTGGCTTACATGCGGCAAGGAGAAGGTGCAGCCCCAAACTGGCTTTCACTTCTAGAACCTTTTGCTATTGCGGGAGCAGCTGCTGGAGCTTTTCAACCGAGCTGCAAGAGTGAAAAGTGTGATGGCATGTCTATCTGAGAAGGAAGGTTCGGTGCCGCAGCCTGTTGTGCACAATTTATATGCTGATAAGAGAAGGGGGTGCTTTTGCAACGTTTTCCTTCCTGACACTTCTGTCTCTGTGAGCTTTAGCTGCTTGGACTCAGGGATACCGAAGGTATGTGAAAGTGACTGGGATGCGAGAATCATGTTGCACAGGGAACAGGGAAGGTCAGCAAATGTTTCCTGTCCTGGCACATCTCTCAGTCTGAACTGCAGCTGCAGATGCTTCACTTCCGCCAAGGACTCTGCCACCTTGAGAGAAGGATGCGCTCTATGGAGTTGAGAAAGAAAGTGCGTCTCACTAGCTTCTTTCCTCTACTTCATAGACAGCAAAGGGGCTATGAAAGGCAGCACTGGCTTTTTGTTCTAGGACTTCTTCTTTACAAGCAGCTGCTGGATGTTTGGAAGGGGGTTTGGGATATGCAAAAATGAGAGGCTAAGATGGTAAGAGGGTAAGATGGAAGTCATCTGGCAAAAGCAGAGCTCACAAAAGGGCCAGCTGAGAAAGCTCTTGCTGCCTACAACTTCAACTGCACCCCTCAAAGCAGCAGCACACACGCTGCTCTCGGCACTTTCCTTCTCAGCTCTACGCACCATCCTAAGCCTTGCCTCTCCCACACTCAGGATCCAAAGACAACGGCACCAGGGACTGCTCACACACTAAAGGCACCAGGACAAAAGGCTCACCAGCTTGGCCTTTGCATTCCCGCTGACAGCTCCACAGCTTGAACCCAGAGAACTGCCTGCTGCCAACAGCCTTTCCAATCACTCTGAGCACCTCATGACAAGGAGTGTGGGGAATGAATCTCCAGCAGCCTCCTGCCCCAGGCTGTCCCCCGGGAGCAGCCCTGCTCCAGGCCGTGACTGCCACCTGCACAGCCAAAGGACCCAGAGCCGGTGTTACACACCACGGCTGTGCCTGGCACAGAGACACCAGTGGCCACACAAGTGGCCATGGCACTGTCCACACACAGTCCCTGCTGCTGCTCCCCCAGCCGCTGGCACCAACTCCCAGCCACCCACTCCTAAAGCCACGGGGCCCACTGGGACACTGCGGGGGCTCGTGGAAGCCAGCGGCCATTGTGACACAGCGGGGCTGCACAGAGCCCACGGTGCTTTGTGACCCGTGGCTCCCAGGAGAGCCTTTGTGATGCTGGGGAACTACAAGGAAGCCTGGCTCCTCTGTGACACCACCACAGAAGCTCAGGGGAGCCCTGGAGACCGTGCTGATGCTATTGAACCTGATGCAACCCTGCCTCCTCTGTGACACCACAGAAGCTCTTGGAGCCCTGGAGACCGTGGTGATGCTATGGAACCTGATGCAACCCTGCCTCCTCTGTGACACCACAGAACCTCTGGGAGCCCTGGAGACCGTGCTGATGCTATGGAACCTGATGCAACCCTGCCTCCACTGTGACACCACAGAAGCTCAGGGAGCCCTGGAGACTGTGGTGATGCTATGGAACCTGATGCAACCCTGCCTCCACTGTGACACCACAGAACCTCTGGGAGCCCTGGAGACCGTGCTGATGCTATGGAACCTGATGCAACCCTGCCTCCACTGTGACACCACAGAAGCTCGGGGAGCTCTGCAGACCGTGGGGATGCTGGCGAAGCTGACGGAACCCTGGGCACCACAGTGACGCTATGGAACCTGGTGGAACCGAGGGGCCACAGTGACACTGTGGGGCCTTTTGGAAGCAACAGGACCCTGGTGGGAAGCCACGGGATGATTAATCCTGCACGAACCTGCTCCAGGTGGGCTCCTCTCTCCCGGCTTCCACAGGTGCTGCTAGGATCCCACTCCGGCACTGGCTTGGCACGGGCTCACGGCTTCCTTTGGCAATGGCTCTGCTCCAGGATGGCATGCTGCAGAGAATGCAGGTAGATTTTGTGCTCACTCCTGGCATGCAGCTGGACAATAAAGCCTGATCCAGCCCCCCCTCAGCATATGTCCGGCTCTGGCATTGGGGCGGGGCAACTTTGGGAGCAGCCCCAGCCCTGCTCCTGCTCCCGGCTGGGCACCCAGCTGCTGGGACACAGGTGTGTCCTGATGCCACCGTCTACTCCTTTGAGAAGGGGAGGACAGAGTGCATCAGGGAGTTTGGTGTGGCTTACATGCGGCAAGGAGAAGGTGCAGCCCCAAACTGGCTTTCACTTCTAGAACCTTTTGCTATTGCGGGAGCAGCTGCTGGAGCTTTTCAACCGAGCTGCAAGAGTGAAAAGTGTGATGGCATGTCTATCTGAGAAGGAAGGTTCGGTGCCGCAGCCTGTTGTGCACAATTTATATGCTGATAACAGAAGGGGGTGCTTTTGGAACGTTTTCCTTCCTGACACTTCTGTCTCTGTGAGCTTTAGCTGCTTGGACTCAGGGATACCGAAGGTATGTGAAAGTGACTGGGATGCGAGAATCATGTTGCACAGGGAACAGGGAAGGTCAGCAAATGTTTCCTGTCCTGGCACATCTCTCAGTCTGAACTGCAGCTGCAGATGCTTCACTTCCGCCAAGGACTCTGCCACCTTGAGAGAAGGATGCGCTCTATGGAGTTGAGAAAGAAAGTGCGTCTCACTAGCTTCTTTCCTCTACTTCATAGACAGCAAAGGGGCTATGAAAGGCAGCACTGGCTTTTTGTTCTAGGACTTCTTCTTTACAAGCAGCTGCTGGATGTTTGGAAGGGGGTTTGGGATATGCAAAAATGAGAGGCTAAGATGGTAAGAGGGTAAGATGGAAGTCATCTGGCAAAAGCAGAGCTCACAAAAGGGCCAGCTGAGAAAGCTCTTGCTGCCTACAACTTCAACTGCACCCCTCAAAGCAGCAGCACACACGCTGCTCTCGGCACTTTCCTTCTCAGCTCTACGCACCATCCTAAGCCTTGCCTCTCCCACACTCAGGATCCAAAGACAACGGCACCAGGGACTGCTCACACACTAAAGGCACCAGGACAAAAGGCTCACCAGCTTGGCCTTTGCATTCCCGCTGACAGCTCCACAGCTTGAACCCAGAGAACTGCCTGCTGCCAACAGCCTTTCCAATCACTCTGAGCACCTCATGACAAGGAGTGTGGGGAATGAATCTCCAGCAGCCTCCTGCCCCAGGCTGTCCCCCGGGAGCAGCCCTGCTCCAGGCCGTGACTGCCACCTGCACAGCCAAAGGACCCAGAGCCGGTGTTACACACCACGGCTGTGCCTGGCACAGAGACACCAGTGGCCACACAAGTGGCCATGGCACTGTCCACACACAGTCCCTGCTGCTGCTCCCCCAGCCGCTGGCACCAACTCCCAGCCACCCACTCCTAAAGCCACGGGGCCCACTGGGACACTGCGGGGGCTCGTGGAAGCCAGCGGCCATTGTGACACAGCGGGGCTGCACAGAGCCCACGGTGCTTTGTGACCCGTGGCTCCCAGGAGAGCCTTTGTGATGCTGGGGAACTACAAGGAAGCCTGCCTCCTCTGTGACACCACCACAGAAGCTCAGGGGAGCCCTGGAGACCGTGCTGATGCTATGGAACCTGATGCAACCCTGCCTCCTCTGTGACACCACAGAAGCTCTTGGAGCCCTGGAGACCGTGGTGATGCTATGGAACCTGATGCAACCCTGCCTCCTCTGTGACACCACAGAACCTCTGGGAGCCCTGGAGACCGTGCTGATGCTATGGAACCTGATGCAACCCTGCCTCCACTGTGACACCACAGAAGCTCAGGGAGCCCTGGAGACTGTGGTGATGCTATGGAACCTGATGCAACCCTGCCTCCACTGTGACACCACAGAACCTCTGGGAGCCCTGGAGACCGTGCTGATGCTATGGAACCTGATGCAACCCTGCCTCCACTGTGACACCACAGAAGCTCGGGGAGCTCTGCAGACCGTGGGGATGCTGGCGAAGCTGACGGAACCCTGGGCACCACAGTGACTCTATGGAACCTGGTGGAACCGAGGGGCCACAGTGACACTGTGGGGCCTTTTGGAAGCAACAGGACCCTGGTGGGAAGCCACGGGATGATTAATCCTGCACGAACCTGCTCCAGGTGGGCTCCTCTCTCCCGGCTTCCACAGGTGCTGCTAGGATCCCACTCCGGCACTGGCTTGGCACGGGCTCACGGCTTCCTTTGGCAATGGCTCTGCTCCAGGATGGCATGCTGCAGAGAATGCAGGTAGATTTTGTGCTCACTCCTGGCATGCAGCTGGACAATAAAGCCTGATCCAGCCCCCCCTCAGCATATGTCCGGCTCTGGCATTGGGGCGGGGCAACTTTGGGAGCAGCCCCAGCCCTGCTCCTGCTCCCGGCTGGGCACCCAGCTGCTGGGACACAGGTGTGTCCTGATGCCACCGTCTACTCCTTTGAGAAGGGGAGGACAGAGTGCATCAGGGAGTTTGGTGTGGCTTACATGCGGCAAGGAGAAGGTGCAGCCCCAAACTGGCTTTCACTTCTAGAACCTTTTGCTATTGCGGGAGCAGCTGCTGGAGCTTTTCAACCGAGCTGCAAGAGTGAAAAGTGTGATGGCATGTCTATCTGAGAAGGAAGGTTCGGTGCCGCAGCCTGTTGTGCACAATTTATATGCTGATAACAGAAGGGGGTGCTTTTGGAACGTTTTCCTTCCTGACACTTCTGTCTCTGTGAGCTTTAGCTGCTTGGACTCAGGGATACCGAAGGTGTGTGAAAGTGACTGGGATGCGAGAATCATGTTGCACAGGGAACAGGGAAGGTCAGCAAATGTTTCCTGTCCTGGCACATCTCTCAGTCTGAACTGCAGCTGCAGATGCTTCACTTCCGCCAAGGACTCTGCCACCTTGAGAGAAGGATGCGCTCTATGGAGTTGAGAAAGAAAGTGCGTCTCACTAGCTTCTTTCCTCTACTTCATAGACAGCAAAGGGGCTATGAAAGGCAGCACTGGCTTTTTGTTCTAGGACTTCTTCTTTACAAGCAGCTGCTGGATGTTTGGAAGGGGGTTTGGGATATGCAAAAATGAGAGGCTAAGATGGTAAGAGGGTAAGATGGAAGTCATCTGGCAAAAGCAGAGCTCACAAAAGGGCCAGCTGAGAAAGCTCTTGCTGCCTACAACTTCAACTGCACCCCTCAAAGCAGCAGCACACACGCTGCTCTCGGCACTTTCCTTCTCAGCTCTACGCACCATCCTAAGCCTTGCCTCTCCCACACTCAGGATCCAAAGACAACGGCACCAGGGACTGCTCACACACTAAAGGCACCAGGACAAAAGGCTCACCAGCTTGGCCTTTGCATTCCCGCTGACAGCTCCACAGCTTGAACCCAGAGAACTGCCTGCTGCCAACAGCCTTTCCAATCACTCTGAGCACCTCATGACAAGGAGTGTGGGGAATGAATCTCCAGCAGCCTCCTGCCCCAGGCTGTCCCCCGGGAGCAGCCCTGCTCCAGGCCGTGACTGCCACCTGCACAGCCAAAGGACCCAGAGCCGGTGTTACACACCACGGCTGTGCCTGGCACAGAGACACCAGTGGCCACACAAGTGGCCATGGCACTGTCCACACACAGTCCCTGCTGCTGCTCCCCCAGCCGCTGGCACCAACTCCCAGCCACCCACTCCTAAAGCCACGGGGCCCACTGGGACACTGCGGGGGCTCGTGGAAGCCAGCGGCCATTGTGACACAGCGGGGCTGCACAGAGCCCACGGTGCTTTGTGACCCGTGGCTCCCAGGAGAGCCTTTGTGATGCTGGGGAACTACAAGGAAGCCTGCCTCCTCTGTGACACCACCACAGAAGCTCAGGGGAGCCCTGGAGACCGTGCTGATGCTATTGAACCTGATGCAACCCTGCCTCCTCTGTGACACCACAGAAGCTCTTGGAGCCCTGGAGACCGTGGTGATGCTATGGAACCTGATGCAACCCTGCCTCCTCTGTGACACCACAGAACCTCAGGGAGCCCTGGAGACCGTGCTGATGCTATGGAACCTGATGCAACCCTGCCTCCACTGTGACACCACAGAAGCTCAGGGAGCCCTGGAGACTGTGGTGATGCTATGGAACCTGATGCAACCCTGCCTCCACTGTGACACCACAGAACCTCTGGGAGCCCTGGAGACCGTGCTGATGCTATGGAACCTGATGCAACCCTGCCTCCACTGTGACACCACAGAAGCTCGGGGAGCCCTGGAGACCGTGCTGATGCTATGGAACCTGATGCAACCCTGCCTCCACTGTGACACCACAGAAGCTCGGGGAGCTCTGCAGACCGTGGGGATGCTGGCGAAGCTGACGGAACCCTGGGCACCACAGTGACGCTATGGAACCTGGTGGAACCGAGGGGCCACAGTGACACTGTGGGGCCTTTTGGAAGCAACAGGACCCTGGTGGGAAGCCACGGGATGATTAATCCTGCACGAACCTGCTCCAGGTGGGCTCCTCTCTCCCGGCTTCCACAGGTGCTGCTAGGATCCCACTCCGGCACTGGCTTGGCACGGGCTGACGGCTTCCTTTGGCAATGGCTCTGCTCCAGGATGGCATGCTGCAGAGAATGCAGGTAGATTTTGTGCTCACTCCTGGCATGCAGCTGGACAATAAAGCCTGATCCAGCCCCCCCTCAGCATATGTCCGGCTCTGGCATTGGGGCGGGGCAACTTTGGGAGCAGCCCCAGCCCTGCTCCTGCTCCCGGCTGGGCACCCAGCTGCTGGGACACAGGTGTGTCCTGATGCCACCGTCTACTCCTTTGAGAAGGGGAGGACAGAGTGCATCAGGGAGTTTGGTGTGGCTTACATGCGGCAAGGAGAAGGTGCAGCCCCAAACTGGCTTTCACTTCTAGAACCTTTTGCTATTGCGGGAGCAGCTGCTGGAGCTTTTCAACCGAGCTGCAAGAGTGAAAAGTGTGATGGCATGTCTATCTGAGAAGGAAGGTTCGGTGCCGCAGCCTGTTGTGCACAATTTATATGCTGATAAGAGAAGGGGGTGCTTTTGCAACGTTTTCCTTCCTGACACTTCTGTCTCTGTGAGCTTTAGCTGCTTGGACTCAGGGATACCGAAGGTATGTGAAAGTGACTGGGATGCGAGAATCATGTTGCACAGGGAACAGGGAAGGTCAGCAAATGTTTCCTGTCCTGGCACATCTCTCAGTCTGAACTGCAGCTGCAGATGCTTCACTTCCGCCAAGGACTCTGCCACCTTGAGAGAAGGATGCGCTCTATGGAGTTGAGAAAGAAAGTGCGTCTCACTAGCTTCTTTCCTCTACTTCATAGACAGCAAAGGGGCTATGAAAGGCAGCACTGGCTTTTTGTTCTAGGACTTCTTCTTTACAAGCAGCTGCTGGATGTTTGGAAGGGGGTTTGGGATATGCAAAAATGAGAGGCTAAGATGGTAAGAGGGTAAGATGGAAGTCATCTGGCAAAAGCAGAGCTCACAAAAGGGCCAGCTGAGAAAGCTCTTGCTGCCTACAACTTCAACTGCACCCCTCAAAGCAGCAGCACACACGCTGCTCTCGGCACTTTCCTTCTCAGCTCTACGCACCATCCTAAGCCTTGCCTCTCCCACACTCAGGATCCAAAGACAACGGCACCAGGGACTGCTCACACACTAAAGGCACCAGGACAAAAGGCTCACCAGCTTGGCCTTTGCATTCCCGCTGACAGCTCCACAGCTTGAACCCAGAGAACTGCCTGCTGCCAACAGCCTTTCCAATCACTCTGAGCACCTCATGACAAGGAGTGTGGGGAATGAATCTCCAGCAGCCTCCTGCCCCAGGCTGTCCCCCGGGAGCAGCCCTGCTCCAGGCCGTGACTGCCACCTGCACAGCCAAAGGACCCAGAGCCGGTGTTACACACCACGGCTGTGCCTGGCACAGAGACACCAGTGGCCACACAAGTGGCCATGGCACTGTCCACACACAGTCCCTGCTGCTGCTCCCCCAGCCGCTGGCACCAACTCCCAGCCACCCACTCCTAAAGCCACGGGGCCCACTGGGACACTGCGGGGGCTCGTGGAAGCCAGCGGCCATTGTGACACAGCGGGGCTGCACAGAGCCCACGGTGCTTTGTGACCCGTGGCTCCCAGGAGAGCCTTTGTGATCCTGGGGAACTACAAGGAAGCCTGGCTCCTCTGTGACACCACCACAGAAGCTCAGGGGAGCCCTGGAGACTGTGCTGATGCTATTGAACCTGATGCAACCCTGCCTCCTCTGTGACACCACAGAAGCTCTTGGAGCCCTGGAGACCGTGGTGATGCTATGGAACCTGATGCAACCCTGCCTCCTCTGTGACACCACAGAACCTCTGGGAGCCCTGGAGACCGTGCTGATGCTATGGAACCTGATGCAACCCTGCCTCCACTGTGACACCACAGAAGCTCAGGGAGCCCTGGAGACTGTGGTGATGCTATGGAACCTGATGCAACCCTGCCTCCACTGTGACACCACAGAACCTCTGGGAGCCCTGGAGACCGTGCTGATGCTATGGAACCTGATGCAACCCTGCCTCCACTGTGACACCACAGAAGCTCGGGGAGCTCTGCAGACCGTGGGGATGCTGGCGAAGCTGACGGAACCCTGGGCACCACAGTGACGCTATGGAACCTGGTGGAACCGAGGGGCCACAGTGACACTGTGGGGCCTTTTGGAAGCAACAGGACCCTGGTGGGAAGCCACGGGATGATTAATCCTGCACGAACCTGCTCCAGGTGGGCTCCTCTCTCCCGGCTTCCACAGGTGCTGCTAGGATCCCACTCCGGCACTGGCTTGGCACGGGCTCACGGCTTCCTTTGGCAATGGCTCTGCTCCAGGATGGCATGCTGCAGAGAATGCAGGTAGATTTTGTGCTCACTCCTGGCATGCAGCTGGACAATAAAGCCTGATCCAGCCCCCCCTCAGCATATGTCCGGCTCTGGCATTGGGGCGGGGCAACTTTGGGAGCAGCCCCAGCCCTGCTCCTGCTCCCGGCTGGGCACCCAGCTGCTGGGACACAGGTGTGTCCTGATGCCACCGTCTACTCCTTTGAGAAGGGGAGGACAGAGTGCATCAGGGAGTTTGGTGTGGCTTACATGCGGCAAGGAGAAGGTGCAGCCCCAAACTGGCTTTCACTTCTAGAACCTTTTGCTATTGCGGGAGCAGCTGCTGGAGCTTTTCAACCGAGCTGCAAGAGTGAAAAGTGTGATGGCATGTCTATCTGAGAAGGAAGGTTCGGTGCCGCAGCCTGTTGTGCACAATTTATATGCTGATAAGAGAAGGGGGTGCTTTTGCAACGTTTTCCTTCCTGACACTTCTGTCTCTGTGAGCTTTAGCTGCTTGGACTCAGGGATACCGAAGGTATGTGAAAGTGACTGGGATGCGAGAATCATGTTGCACAGGGAACAGGGAAGGTCAGCAAATGTTTCCTGTCCTGGCACATCTCTCAGTCTGAACTGCAGCTGCAGATGCTTCACTTCCGCCAAGGACTCTGCCACCTTGAGAGAAGGATGCGCTCTATGGAGTTGAGAAAGAAAGTGCGTCTCACTAGCTTCTTTCCTCTACTTCATAGACAGCAAAGGGGCTATGAAAGGCAGCACTGGCTTTTTGTTCTAGGACTTCTTCTTTACAAGCAGCTGCTGGATGTTTGGAAGGGGGTTTGGGATATGCAAAAATGAGAGGCTAAGATGGTAAGAGGGTAAGATGGAAGTCATCTGGCAAAAGCAGAGCTCACAAAAGGGCCAGCTGAGAAAGCTCTTGCTGCCTACAACTTCAACTGCACCCCTCAAAGCAGCAGCACACACGCTGCTCTCGGCACTTTCCTTCTCAGCTCTACGCACCATCCTAAGCCTTGCCTCTCCCACACTCAGGATCCAAAGACAACGGCACCAGGGACTGCTCACACACTAAAGGCACCAGGACAAAAGGCTCACCAGCTTGGCCTTTGCATTCCCGCTGACAGCTCCACAGCTTGAACCCAGAGAACTGCCTGCTGCCAACAGCCTTTCCAATCACTCTGAGCACCTCATGACAAGGAGTGTGGGGAATGAATCTCCAGCAGCCTCCTGCCCCAGGCTGTCCCCCGGGAGCAGCCCTGCTCCAGGCCGTGACTGCCACCTGCACAGCCAAAGGACCCAGAGCCGGTGTTACACACCACGGCTGTGCCTGGCACAGAGACACCAGTGGCCACACAAGTGGCCATGGCACTGTCCACACACAGTCCCTGCTGCTGCTCCCCCAGCCGCTGGCACCAACTCCCAGCCACCCACTCCTAAAGCCACGGGGCCCACTGGGACACTGCGGGGGCTCGTGGAAGCCAGCGGCCATTGTGACACAGCGGGGCTGCACAGAGCCCACGGTGCTTTGTGACCCGTGGCTCCCAGGAGAGCCTTTGTGATGCTGGGGAACTACAAGGAAGCCTGGCTCCTCTGTGACACCACCACAGAAGCTCAGGGGAGCCCTGGAGACCGTGCTGATGCTATTGAACCTGATGCAACCCTGCCTCCTCTGTGACACCACAGAAGCTCTTGGAGCCCTGGAGACCGTGGTGATGCTATGGAACCTGATGCAACCCTGCCTCCTCTGTGACACCACAGAACCTCTGGGAGCCCTGGAGACCGTGCTGATGCTATGGAACCTGATGCAACCCTGCCTCCACTGTGACACCACAGAAGCTCAGGGAGCCCTGGAGACTGTGGTGATGCTATGGAACCTGATGCAACCCTGCCTCCACTGTGACACCACAGAACCTCTGGGAGCCCTGGAGACCGTGCTGATGCTATGGAACCTGATGCAACCCTGCCTCCACTGTGACACCACAGAAGCTCGGGGAGCTCTGCAGACCGTGGGGATGCTGGCGAAGCTGACGGAACCCTGGGCACCACAGTGACGCTATGGAACCTGGTGGAACCGAGGGGCCACAGTGACACTGTGGGGCCTTTTGGAAGCAACAGGACCCTGGTGGGAAGCCACGGGATGATTAATCCTGCACGAACCTGCTCCAGGTGGGCTCCTCTCTCCCGGCTTCCACAGGTGCTGCTAGGATCCCACTCCGGCACTGGCTTGGCACGGGCTCACGGCTTCCTTTGGCAATGGCTCTGCTCCAGGATGGCATGCTGCAGAGAATGCAGGTAGATTTTGTGCTCACTCCTGGCATGCAGCTGGACAATAAAGCCTGATCCAGCCCCCCCTCAGCATATGTCCGGCTCTGGCATTGGGGCGGGGCAACTTTGGGAGCAGCCCCAGCCCTGCTCCTGCTCCCGGCTGGGCACCCAGCTGCTGGGACACAGGTGTGTCCTGATGCCACCGTCTACTCCTTTGAGAAGGGGAGGACAGAGTGCATCAGGGAGTTTGGTGTGGCTTACATGCGGCAAGGAGAAGGTGCAGCCCCAAACTGGCTTTCACTTCTAGAACCTTTTGCTATTGCGGGAGCAGCTGCTGGAGCTTTTCAACCGAGCTGCAAGAGTGAAAAGTGTGATGGCATGTCTATCTGAGAAGGAAGGTTCGGTGCCGCAGCCTGTTGTGCACAATTTATATGCTGATAACAGAAGGGGGTGCTTTTGGAACGTTTTCCTTCCTGACACTTCTGTCTCTGTGAGCTTTAGCTGCTTGGACTCAGGGATACCGAAGGTATGTGAAAGTGACTGGGATGCGAGAATCATGTTGCACAGGGAACAGGGAAGGTCAGCAAATGTTTCCTGTCCTGGCACATCTCTCAGTCTGAACTGCAGCTGCAGATGCTTCACTTCCGCCAAGGACTCTGCCACCTTGAGAGAAGGATGCGCTCTATGGAGTTGAGAAAGAAAGTGCGTCTCACTAGCTTCTTTCCTCTACTTCATAGACAGCAAAGGGGCTATGAAAGGCAGCACTGGCTTTTTGTTCTAGGACTTCTTCTTTACAAGCAGCTGCTGGATGTTTGGAAGGGGGTTTGGGATATGCAAAAATGAGAGGCTAAGATGGTAAGAGGGTAAGATGGAAGTCATCTGGCAAAAGCAGAGCTCACAAAAGGGCCAGCTGAGAAAGCTCTTGCTGCCTACAACTTCAACTGCACCCCTCAAAGCAGCAGCACACACGCTGCTCTCGGCACTTTCCTTCTCAGCTCTACGCACCATCCTAAGCCTTGCCTCTCCCACACTCAGGATCCAAAGACAACGGCACCAGGGACTGCTCACACACTAAAGGCACCAGGACAAAAGGCTCACCAGCTTGGCCTTTGCATTCCCGCTGACAGCTCCACAGCTTGAACCCAGAGAACTGCCTGCTGCCAACAGCCTTTCCAATCACTCTGAGCACCTCATGACAAGGAGTGTGGGGAATGAATCTCCAGCAGCCTCCTGCCCCAGGCTGTCCCCCGGGAGCAGCCCTGCTCCAGGCCGTGACTGCCACCTGCACAGCCAAAGGACCCAGAGCCGGTGTTACACACCACGGCTGTGCCTGGCACAGAGACACCAGTGGCCACACAAGTGGCCATGGCACTGTCCACACACAGTCCCTGCTGCTGCTCCCCCAGCCGCTGGCACCAACTCCCAGCCACCCACTCCTAAAGCCACGGGGCCCACTGGGACACTGCGGGGGCTCGTGGAAGCCAGCGGCCATTGTGACACAGCGGGGCTGCACAGAGCCCACGGTGCTTTGTGACCCGTGGCTCCCAGGAGAGCCTTTGTGATGCTGGGGAACTACAAGGAAGCCTGCCTCCTCTGTGACACCACCACAGAAGCTCAGGGGAGCCCTGGAGACCGTGCTGATGCTATGGAACCTGATGCAACCCTGCCTCCTCTGTGACACCACAGAAGCTCTTGGAGCCCTGGAGACCGTGGTGATGCTATGGAACCTGATGCAACCCTGCCTCCTCTGTGACACCACAGAACCTCTGGGAGCCCTGGAGACCGTGCTGATGCTATGGAACCTGATGCAACCCTGCCTCCACTGTGACACCACAGAAGCTCAGGGAGCCCTGGAGACTGTGGTGATGCTATGGAACCTGATGCAACCCTGCCTCCACTGTGACACCACAGAACCTCTGGGAGCCCTGGAGACCGTGCTGATGCTATGGAACCTGATGCAACCCTGCCTCCACTGTGACACCACAGAAGCTCGGGGAGCTCTGCAGACCGTGGGGATGCTGGCGAAGCTGACGGAACCCTGGGCACCACAGTGACTCTATGGAACCTGGTGGAACCGAGGGGCCACAGTGACACTGTGGGGCCTTTTGGAAGCAACAGGACCCTGGTGGGAAGCCACGGGATGATTAATCCTGCACGAACCTGCTCCAGGTGGGCTCCTCTCTCCCGGCTTCCACAGGTGCTGCTAGGATCCCACTCCGGCACTGGCTTGGCACGGGCTCACGGCTTCCTTTGGCAATGGCTCTGCTCCAGGATGGCATGCTGCAGAGAATGCAGGTAGATTTTGTGCTCACTCCTGGCATGCAGCTGGACAATAAAGCCTGATCCAGCCCCCCCTCAGCATATGTCCGGCTCTGGCATTGGGGCGGGGCAACTTTGGGAGCAGCCCCAGCCCTGCTCCTGCTCCCGGCTGGGCACCCAGCTGCTGGGACACAGGTGTGTCCTGATGCCACCGTCTACTCCTTTGAGAAGGGGAGGACAGAGTGCATCAGGGAGTTTGGTGTGGCTTACATGCGGCAAGGAGAAGGTGCAGCCCCAAACTGGCTTTCACTTCTAGAACCTTTTGCTATTGCGGGAGCAGCTGCTGGAGCTTTTCAACCGAGCTGCAAGAGTGAAAAGTGTGATGGCATGTCTATCTGAGAAGGAAGGTTCGGTGCCGCAGCCTGTTGTGCACAATTTATATGCTGATAACAGAAGGGGGTGCTTTTGGAACGTTTTCCTTCCTGACACTTCTGTCTCTGTGAGCTTTAGCTGCTTGGACTCAGGGATACCGAAGGTGTGTGAAAGTGACTGGGATGCGAGAATCATGTTGCACAGGGAACAGGGAAGGTCAGCAAATGTTTCCTGTCCTGGCACATCTCTCAGTCTGAACTGCAGCTGCAGATGCTTCACTTCCGCCAAGGACTCTGCCACCTTGAGAGAAGGATGCGCTCTATGGAGTTGAGAAAGAAAGTGCGTCTCACTAGCTTCTTTCCTCTACTTCATAGACAGCAAAGGGGCTATGAAAGGCAGCACTGGCTTTTTGTTCTAGGACTTCTTCTTTACAAGCAGCTGCTGGATGTTTGGAAGGGGGTTTGGGATATGCAAAAATGAGAGGCTAAGATGGTAAGAGGGTAAGATGGAAGTCATCTGGCAAAAGCAGAGCTCACAAAAGGGCCAGCTGAGAAAGCTCTTGCTGCCTACAACTTCAACTGCACCCCTCAAAGCAGCAGCACACACGCTGCTCTCGGCACTTTCCTTCTCAGCTCTACGCACCATCCTAAGCCTTGCCTCTCCCACACTCAGGATCCAAAGACAACGGCACCAGGGACTGCTCACACACTAAAGGCACCAGGACAAAAGGCTCACCAGCTTGGCCTTTGCATTCCCGCTGACAGCTCCACAGCTTGAACCCAGAGAACTGCCTGCTGCCAACAGCCTTTCCAATCACTCTGAGCACCTCATGACAAGGAGTGTGGGGAATGAATCTCCAGCAGCCTCCTGCCCCAGGCTGTCCCCCGGGAGCAGCCCTGCTCCAGGCCGTGACTGCCACCTGCACAGCCAAAGGACCCAGAGCCGGTGTTACACACCACGGCTGTGCCTGGCACAGAGACACCAGTGGCCACACAAGTGGCCATGGCACTGTCCACACACAGTCCCTGCTGCTGCTCCCCCAGCCGCTGGCACCAACTCCCAGCCACCCACTCCTAAAGCCACGGGGCCCACTGGGACACTGCGGGGGCTCGTGGAAGCCAGCGGCCATTGTGACACAGCGGGGCTGCACAGAGCCCACGGTGCTTTGTGACCCGTGGCTCCCAGGAGAGCCTTTGTGATGCTGGGGAACTACAAGGAAGCCTGCCTCCTCTGTGACACCACCACAGAAGCTCAGGGGAGCCCTGGAGACCGTGCTGATGCTATTGAACCTGATGCAACCCTGCCTCCTCTGTGACACCACAGAAGCTCTTGGAGCCCTGGAGACCGTGGTGATGCTATGGAACCTGATGCAACCCTGCCTCCTCTGTGACACCACAGAACCTCAGGGAGCCCTGGAGACCGTGCTGATGCTATGGAACCTGATGCAACCCTGCCTCCACTGTGACACCACAGAAGCTCAGGGAGCCCTGGAGACTGTGGTGATGCTATGGAACCTGATGCAACCCTGCCTCCACTGTGACACCACAGAACCTCTGGGAGCCCTGGAGACCGTGCTGATGCTATGGAACCTGATGCAACCCTGCCTCCACTGTGACACCACAGAAGCTCGGGGAGCCCTGGAGACCGTGCTGATGCTATGGAACCTGATGCAACCCTGCCTCCACTGTGACACCACAGAAGCTCGGGGAGCTCTGCAGACCGTGGGGATGCTGGCGAAGCTGACGGAACCCTGGGCACCACAGTGACGCTATGGAACCTGGTGGAACCGAGGGGCCACAGTGACACTGTGGGGCCTTTTGGAAGCAACAGGACCCTGGTGGGAAGCCACGGGATGATTAATCCTGCACGAACCTGCTCCAGGTGGGCTCCTCTCTCCCGGCTTCCACAGGTGCTGCTAGGATCCCACTCCGGCACTGGCTTGGCACGGGCTGACGGCTTCCTTTGGCAATGGCTCTGCTCCAGGATGGCATGCTGCAGAGAATGCAGGTAGATTTTGTGCTCACTCCTGGCATGCAGCTGGACAATAAAGCCTGATCCAGCCCCCCCTCAGCATATGTCCGGCTCTGGCATTGGGGCGGGGCAACTTTGGGAGCAGCCCCAGCCCTGCTCCTGCTCCCGGCTGGGCACCCAGCTGCTGGGACACAGGTGTGTCCTGATGCCACCGTCTACTCCTTTGAGAAGGGGAGGACAGAGTGCATCAGGGAGTTTGGTGTGGCTTACATGCGGCAAGGAGAAGGTGCAGCCCCAAACTGGCTTTCACTTCTAGAACCTTTTGCTATTGCGGGAGCAGCTGCTGGAGCTTTTCAACCGAGCTGCAAGAGTGAAAAGTGTGATGGCATGTCTATCTGAGAAGGAAGGTTCGGTGCCGCAGCCTGTTGTGCACAATTTATATGCTGATAACAGAAGGGGGTGCTTTTGCAACGTTTTCCTTCCTGACACTTCTGTCTCTGTGAGCTTTAGCTGCTTGGACTCAGGGATACCGAAGGTATGTGAAAGTGACTGGGATGCGAGAATCATGTTGCACAGGGAACAGGGAAGGTCAGCAAATGTTTCCTGTCCTGGCACATCTCTCAGTCTGAACTGCAGCTGCAGATGCTTCACTTCCGCCAAGGACTCTGCCACCTTGAGAGAAGGATGCGCTCTATGGAGTTGAGAAAGAAAGTGCGTCTCACTAGCTTCTTTCCTCTACTTCATAGACAGCAAAGGGGCTATGAAAGGCAGCACTGGCTTTTTGTTCTAGGACTTCTTCTTTACAAGCAGCTGCTGGATGTTTGGAAGGGGGTTTGGGATATGCAAAAATGAGAGGCTAAGATGGTAAGAGGGTAAGATGGAAGTCATCTGGCAAAAGCAGAGCTCACAAAAGGGCCAGCTGAGAAAGCTCTTGCTGCCTACAACTTCAACTGCACCCCTCAAAGCAGCAGCACACACGCTGCTCTCGGCACTTTCCTTCTCAGCTCTACGCACCATCCTAAGCCTTGCCTCTCCCACACTCAGGATCCAAAGACAACGGCACCAGGGACTGCTCACACACTAAAGGCACCAGGACAAAAGGCTCACCAGCTTGGCCTTTGCATTCCCGCTGACAGCTCCACAGCTTGAACCCAGAGAACTGCCTGCTGCCAACAGCCTTTCCAATCACTCTGAGCACCTCATGACAAGGAGTGTGGGGAATGAATCTCCAGCAGCCTCCTGCCCCAGGCTGTCCCCCGGGAGCAGCCCTGCTCCAGGCCGTGACTGCCACCTGCACAGCCAAAGGACCCAGAGCCGGTGTTACACACCACGGCTGTGCCTGGCACAGAGACACCAGTGGCCACACAAGTGGCCATGGCACTGTCCACACACAGTCCCTGCTGCTGCTCCCCCAGCCGCTGGCACCAACTCCCAGCCACCCACTCCTAAAGCCACGGGGCCCACTGGGACACTGCGGGGGCTCGTGGAAGCCAGCGGCCATTGTGACACAGCGGGGCTGCACAGAGCCCACGGTGCTTTGTGACCCGTGGCTCCCAGGAGAGCCTTTGTGATGCTGGGGAACTACAAGGAAGCCTGCCTCCTCTGTGACACCACCACAGAAGCTCAGGGGAGCCCTGGAGACCGTGCTGATGCTATTGAACCTGATGCAACCCTGCCTCCTCTGTGACACCACAGAAGCTCTTGGAGCCCTGGAGACCGTGGTGATGCTATGGAACCTGATGCAACCCTGCCTCCTCTGTGACACCACAGAACCTCTGGGAGCCCTGGAGACCGTGCTGATGCTATGGAACCTGATGCAACCCTGCCTCCACTGTGACACCACAGAAGCTCAGGGAGCCCTGGAGACTGTGGTGATGCTATGGAACCTGATGCAACCCTGCCTCCACTGTGACACCACAGAACCTCTGGGAGCCCTGGAGACTGTGGTGATGCTATGGAACCTGATGCAACCCTGCCTCCACTGTGACACCACAGAAGCTCGGGGAGCTCTGCAGACCGTGGGGATGCTGGCGAAGCTGACGGAACCCTGGGCACCACAGTGACGCTATGGAACCTGGTGGAACCGAGGGGCCACAGTGACACTGTGGGGCCTTTTGGAAGCAACAGGACCCTGGTGGGAAGCCACGGGATGATTAATCCTGCACGAACCTGCTCCAGGTGGGCTCCTCTCTCCCGGCTTCCACAGGTGCTGCTAGGATCCCACTCCGGCACTGGCTTGGCACGGGCTCACGGCTTCCTTTGGCAATGGCTCTGCTCCAGGATGGCATGCTGCAGAGAATGCAGGTAGATTTTGTGCTCACTCCTGGCATGCAGCTGGACAATAAAGCCTGATCCAGCCCCCCCTCAGCATATGTCCGGCTCTGGCATTGGGGCGGGGCAACTTTGGGAGCAGCCCCAGCCCTGCTCCTGCTCCCGGCTGGGCACCCAGCTGCTGGGACACAGGTGTGTCCTGATGCCACCGTCTACTCCTTTGAGAAGGGGAGGACAGAGTGCATCAGGGAGTTTGGTGTGGCTTACATGCGGCAAGGAGAAGGTGCAGCCCCAAACTGGCTTTCACTTCTAGAACCTTTTGCTATTGCGGGAGCAGCTGCTGGAGCTTTTCAACCGAGCTGCAAGAGTGAAAAGTGTGATGGCATGTCTATCTGAGAAGGAAGGTTCGGTGCCGCAGCCTGTTGTGCACAATTTATATGCTGATAACAGAAGGGGGTGCTTTTGGAACGTTTTCCTTCCTGACACTTCTGTCTCTGTGAGCTTTACCTGCTTGGACTCAGGGATACCGAAGGTGTGTGAAAGTGACTGGGATGCGAGAATCATGTTGCACAGGGAACAGGGAAGGTCAGCAAATGTTTCCTGTCCTGGCACATCTCTCAGTCTGAACTGCAGCTGCAGATGCTTCACTTCCGCCAAGGACTCTGCCACCTTGAGAGAAGGATGCGCTCTATGGAGTTGAGAAAGAAAGTGCGTCTCACTAGCTTCTTTCCTCTACTTCATAGACAGCAAAGGGGCTATGAAAGGCAGCACTGGCTTTTTGTTCTAGGACTTCTTCTTTACAAGCAGCTGCTGGATGTTTGGAAGGGGGTTTGGGATATGCAAAAATGAGAGGCTAAGATGGTAAGAGGGTAAGATGGAAGTCATCTGGCAAAAGCAGAGCTCACAAAAGGGCCAGCTGAGAAAGCTCTTGCTGCCTACAACTTCAACTGCACCCCTCAAAGCAGCAGCACACACGCTGCTCTCGGCACTTTCCTTCTCAGCTCTACGCACCATCCTAAGCCTTGCCTCTCCCACACTCAGGATCCAAAGACAACGGCACCAGGGACTGCTCACACACTAAAGGCACCAGGACAAAAGGCTCACCAGCTTGGCCTTTGCATTCCCGCTGACAGCTCCACAGCTTGAACCCAGAGAACTGCCTGCTGCCAACAGCCTTTCCAATCACTCTGAGCACCTCATGACAAGGAGTGTGGGGAATGAATCTCCAGCAGCCTCCTGCCCCAGGCTGTCCCCCGGGAGCAGCCCTGCTCCAGGCCGTGACTGCCACCTGCACAGCCAAAGGACCCAGAGCCGGTGTTACACACCACGGCTGTGCCTGGCACAGAGACACCAGTGGCCACACAAGTGGCCATGGCACTGTCCACACACAGTCCCTGCTGCTGCTCCCCCAGCCGCTGGCACCAACTCCCAGCCACCCACTCCTAAAGCCACGGGGCCCACTGGGACACTGCGGGGGCTCGTGGAAGCCAGCGGCCATTGTGACACAGCGGGGCTGCACAGAGCCCACGGTGCTTTGTGACCCGTGGCTCCCAGGAGAGCCTTTGTGATGCTGGGGAACTACAAGGAAGCCTGCCTCCTCTGTGACACCACCACAGAAGCTCAGGGGAGCCCTGGAGACCGTGCTGATGCTATTGAACCTGATGCAACCCTGCCTCCTCTGTGACACCACAGAAGCTCTTGGAGCCCTGGAGACCGTGGTGATGCTATGGAACCTGATGCAACCCTGCCTCCTCTGTGACACCACAGAACCTCTGGGAGCCCTGGAGACCGTGCTGATGCTATGGAACCTGATGCAACCCTGCCTCCACTGTGACACCACAGAAGCTCAGGGAGCCCTGGAGACTGTGGTGATGCTATGGAACCTGATGCAACCCTGCCTCCACTGTGACACCACAGAACCTCTGGGAGCCCTGGAGACCGTGCTGATGCTATGGAACCTGATGCAACCCTGCCTCCACTGTGACACCACAGAAGCTCGGGGAGCTCTGCAGACCGTGGGGATGCTGGCGAAGCTGACGGAACCCTGGGCACCACAGTGACGCTATGGAACCTGGTGGAACCGAGGGGCCACAGTGACACTGTGGGGCCTTTTGGAAGCAACAGGACCCTGGTGGGAAGCCACGGGATGATTAATCCTGCACGAACCTGCTCCAGGTGGGCTCCTCTCTCCCGGCTTCCACAGGTGCTGCTAGGATCCCACTCCGGCACTGGCTTGGCACGGGCTCACGGCTTCCTTTGGCAATGGCTCTGCTCCAGGATGGCATGCTGCAGAGAATGCAGGTAGATTTTGTGCTCACTCCTGGCATGCAGCTGGACAATAAAGCCTGATCCAGCCCCCCCTCAGCATATGTCCGGCTCTGGCATTGGGGCGGGGCAACTTTGGGAGCAGCCCCAGCCCTGCTCCTGCTCCCGGCTGGGCACCCAGCTGCTGGGACACAGGTGTGTCCTGATGCCACCGTCTACTCCTTTGAGAAGGGGAGGACAGAGTGCATCAGGGAGTTTGGTGTGGCTTACATGCGGCAAGGAGAAGGTGCAGCCCCAAACTGGCTTTCACTTCTAGAACCTTTTGCTATTGCGGGAGCAGCTGCTGGAGCTTTTCAACCGAGCTGCAAGAGTGAAAAGTGTGATGGCATGTCTATCTGAGAAGGAAGGTTCGGTGCCGCAGCCTGTTGTGCACAATTTATATGCTGATAAGAGAAGGGGGTGCTTTTGCAACGTTTTCCTTCCTGACACTTCTGTCTCTGTGAGCTTTAGCTGCTTGGACTCAGGGATACCGAAGGTATGTGAAAGTGACTGGGATGCGAGAATCATGTTGCACAGGGAACAGGGAAGGTCAGCAAATGTTTCCTGTCCTGGCACATCTCTCAGTCTGAACTGCAGCTGCAGATGCTTCACTTCCGCCAAGGACTCTGCCACCTTGAGAGAAGGATGCGCTCTATGGAGTTGAGAAAGAAAGTGCGTCTCACTAGCTTCTTTCCTCTACTTCATAGACAGCAAAGGGGCTATGAAAGGCAGCACTGGCTTTTTGTTCTAGGACTTCTTCTTTACAAGCAGCTGCTGGATGTTTGGAAGGGGGTTTGGGATATGCAAAAATGAGAGGCTAAGATGGTAAGAGGGTAAGATGGAAGTCATCTGGCAAAAGCAGAGCTCACAAAAGGGCCAGCTGAGAAAGCTCTTGCTGCCTACAACTTCAACTGCACCCCTCAAAGCAGCAGCACACACGCTGCTCTCGGCACTTTCCTTCTCAGCTCTACGCACCATCCTAAGCCTTGCCTCTCCCACACTCAGGATCCAAAGACAACGGCACCAGGGACTGCTCACACACTAAAGGCACCAGGACAAAAGGCTCACCAGCTTGGCCTTTGCATTCCCGCTGACAGCTCCACAGCTTGAACCCAGAGAACTGCCTGCTGCCAACAGCCTTTCCAATCACTCTGAGCACCTCATGACAAGGAGTGTGGGGAATGAATCTCCAGCAGCCTCCTGCCCCAGGCTGTCCCCCGGGAGCAGCCCTGCTCCAGGCCGTGACTGCCACCTGCACAGCCAAAGGACCCAGAGCCGGTGTTACACACCACGGCTGTGCCTGGCACAGAGACACCAGTGGCCACACAAGTGGCCATGGCACTGTCCACACACAGTCCCTGCTGCTGCTCCCCCAGCCGCTGGCACCAACTCCCAGCCACCCACTCCTAAAGCCACGGGGCCCACTGGGACACTGCGGGGGCTCGTGGAAGCCAGCGGCCATTGTGACACAGCGGGGCTGCACAGAGCCCACGGTGCTTTGTGACCCGTGGCTCCCAGGAGAGCCTTTGTGATGCTGGGGAACTACAAGGAAGCCTGCCTCCTCTGTGACACCACCACAGAAGCTCAGGGGAGCCCTGGAGACCGTGCTGATGCTATTGAACCTGATGCAACCCTGCCTCCTCTGTGACACCACAGAAGCTCTTGGAGCCCTGGAGACCGTGGTGATGCTATGGAACCTGATGCAACCCTGCCTCCTCTGTGACACCACAGAACCTCTGGGAGCCCTGGAGACCGTGCTGATGCTATGGAACCTGATGCAACCCTGCCTCCACTGTGACACCACAGAAGCTCAGGGAGCCCTGGAGACTGTGGTGATGCTATGGAACCTGATGCAACCCTGCCTCCACTGTGACACCACAGAACCTCTGGGAGCCCTGGAGACTGTGGTGATGCTATGGAACCTGATGCAACCCTGCCTCCACTGTGACACCACAGAAGCTCGGGGAGCTCTGCAGACCGTGGGGATGCTGGCGAAGCTGACGGAACCCTGGGCACCACAGTGACGCTATGGAACCTGGTGGAACCGAGGGGCCACAGTGACACTGTGGGGCCTTTTGGAAGCAACAGGACCCTGGTGGGAAGCCACGGGATGATTAATCCTGCACGAACCTGCTCCAGGTGGGCTCCTCTCTCCCGGCTTCCACAGGTGCTGCTAGGATCCCACTCCGGCACTGGCTTGGCACGGGCTCACGGCTTCCTTTGGCAATGGCTCTGCTCCAGGATGGCATGCTGCAGAGAATGCAGGTAGATTTTGTGCTCACTCCTGGCATGCAGCTGGACAATAAAGCCTGATCCAGCCCCCCCTCAGCATATGTCCGGCTCTGGCATTGGGGCGGGGCAACTTTGGGAGCAGCCCCAGCCCTGCTCCTGCTCCCGGCTGGGCACCCAGCTGCTGGGACACAGGTGTGTCCTGATGCCACCGTCTACTCCTTTGAGAAGGGGAGGACAGAGTGCATCAGGGAGTTTGGTGTGGCTTACATGCGGCAAGGAGAAGGTGCAGCCCCAAACTGGCTTTCACTTCTAGAACCTTTTGCTATTGCGGGAGCAGCTGCTGGAGCTTTTCAACCGAGCTGCAAGAGTGAAAAGTGTGATGGCATGTCTATCTGAGAAGGAAGGTTCGGTGCCGCAGCCTGTTGTGCACAATTTATATGCTGATAACAGAAGGGGGTGCTTTTGGAACGTTTTCCTTCCTGACACTTCTGTCTCTGTGAGCTTTACCTGCTTGGACTCAGGGATACCGAAGGTGTGTGAAAGTGACTGGGATGCGAGAATCATGTTGCACAGGGAACAGGGAAGGTCAGCAAATGTTTCCTGTCCTGGCACATCTCTCAGTCTGAACTGCAGCTGCAGATGCTTCACTTCCGCCAAGGACTCTGCCACCTTGAGAGAAGGATGCGCTCTATGGAGTTGAGAAAGAAAGTGCATCTCACTAGCTTCTTTCCTCTACTTCATAGACAGCAAAGGGGCTATGAAAGGCAGCACTGGCTTTTTGTTCTAGGACTTCTTCTTTACAAGCAGCTGCTGGATGTTTGGAAGGGGGTTTGGGATATGCAAAAATGAGAGGCTAAGATGGTAAGAGGGTAAGATGGAAGTCATCTGGCAAAAGCAGAGCTCACAAAAGGGCCAGCTGAGAAAGCTCTTGCTGCCTACAACTTCAACTGCACCCCTCAAAGCAGCAGCACACACGCTGCTCTCGGCACTTTCCTTCTCAGCTCTATGCACCATCCTAAGCCTTGCCTCTCCCACACTCAGGATCCAAAGACAACGGCACCAGGGACTGCTCACACACTAAAGGCACCAGGACAAAAGGCTCACCAGCTTGGCCTTTGCATTCCCGCTGACAGCTCCACAGCTTGAACCCAGAGAACTGCCTGCTGCCAACAGCCTTTCCAATCACTCTGAGCACCTCATGACAAGGAGTGTGGGGAATGAATCTCCAGCAGCCTCCTGCCCCAGGCTGTCCCCCGGGAGCAGCCCTGCTCCAGGCCGTGACTGCCACCTGCACAGCCAAAGGACCCAGAGCCGGTGTTACACACCACGGCTGTGCCTGGCACAGAGACACCAGTGGCCACACAAGTGGCCATGGCACTGTCCACACACAGTCCCTGCTGCTGCTCCCCCAGCCGCTGGCACCAACTCCCAGCCACCCACTCCTAAAGCCACGGGGCCCACTGGGACACTGCGGGGGCTCGTGGAAGCCAGCGGCCATTGTGACACAGCGGGGCTGCACAGAGCCCACGGTGCTTTGTGACCCGTGGCTCCCAGGAGAGCCTTTGTGATGCTGGGGAACTACAAGGAAGCCTGCCTCCTCTGTGACACCACCACAGAAGCTCAGGGGAGCCCTGGAGACCGTGCTGATGCTATTGAACCTGATGCAACCCTGCCTCCTCTGTGACACCACAGAAGCTCTTGGAGCCCTGGAGACCGTGGTGATGCTATGGAACCTGATGCAACCCTGCCTCCTCTGTGACACCACAGAACCTCTGGGAGCCCTGGAGACCGTGCTGATGCTATGGAACCTGATGCAACCCTGCCTCCACTGTGACACCACAGAAGCTCAGGGAGCCCTGGAGACTGTGGTGATGCTATGGAACCTGATGCAACCCTGCCTCCACTGTGACACCACAGAACCTCTGGGAGCCCTGGAGACCGTGCTGATGCTATGGAACCTGATGCAACCCTGCCTCCACTGTGACACCACAGAAGCTCGGGGAGCTCTGCAGACCGTGGGGATGCTGGCGAAGCTGACGGAACCCTGGGCACCACAGTGACGCTATGGAACCTGGTGGAACCGAGGGGCCACAGTGACACTGTGGGGCCTTTTGGAAGCAACAGGACCCTGGTGGGAAGCCACGGGATGATTAATCCTGCACGAACCTGCTCCAGGTGGGCTCCTCTCTCCCGGCTTCCACAGGTGCTGCTAGGATCCCACTCCGGCACTGGTTTGGCACGGGCTCACGGCTTCCTTTGGCAATGGCTCTGCTCCAGGATGGCATGCTGCAGAGAATGCAGGTAGATTTTGTGCTCACTCCTGGCATGCAGCTGGACAATAAAGCCTGATCCAGCCCCCCCTCAGCATATGTCCGGCTCTGGCATTGGGGCGGGGCAACTTTGGGAGCAGCCCCAGCCCTGCTCCTGCTCCCGGCTGGGCACCCAGCTGCTGGGACACAGGTGTGTCCTGATGCCACCGTCTACTCCTTTGAGAAGGGGAGGACAGAGTGCATCAGGGAGTTTGGTGTGGCTTACATGCGGCAAGGAGAAGGTGCAGCCCCAAACTGGCTTTCACTTCTAGAACCTTTTGCTATTGCGGGAGCAGCTGCTGGAGCTTTTCAACCGAGCTGCAAGAGTGAAAAGTGTGATGGCATGTCTATCTGAGAAGGAAGGTTCGGTGCCGCAGCCTGTTGTGCACAATTTATATGCTGATAAGAGAAGGGGGTGCTTTTGGAACGTTTTCCTTCCTGACACTTCTGTCTCTGTGAGCTTTAGCTGCTTGGACTCAGGGATACCGAAGGTATGTGAAAGTGACTGGGATGCGAGAATCATGTTGCACAGGGAACAGGGAAGGTCAGCAAATGTTTCCTGTCCTGGCACATCTCTCAGTCTGAACTGCAGCTGCAGATGCTTCACTTCCGCCAAGGACTCTGCCACCTTGAGAGAAGGATGCGCTCTATGGAGTTGAGAAAGAAAGTGCGTCTCACTAGCTTCTTTCCTCTACTTCATAGACAGCAAAGGGGCTATGAAAGGCAGCACTGGCTTTTTGTTCTAGGACTTCTTCTTTACAAGCAGCTGCTGGATGTTTGGAAGGGGGTTTGGGATATGCAAAAATGAGAGGCTAAGATGGTAAGAGGGTAAGATGGAAGTCATCTGGCAAAAGCAGAGCTCACAAAAGGGCCAGCTGAGAAAGCTCTTGCTGCCTACAACTTCAACTGCACCCCTCAAAGCAGCAGCACACACGCTGCTCTCGGCACTTTCCTTCTCAGCTCTACGCACCATCCTAAGCCTTGCCTCTCCCACACTCAGGATCCAAAGACAACGGCACCAGGGACTGCTCACACACTAAAGGCACCAGGACAAAAGGCTCACCAGCTTGGCCTTTGCATTCCCGCTGACAGCTCCACAGCTTGAACCCAGAGAACTGCCTGCTGCCAACAGCCTTTCCAATCACTCTGAGCACCTCATGACAAGGAGTGTGGGGAATGAATCTCCAGCAGCCTCCTGCCCCAGGCTGTCCCCCGGGAGCAGCCCTGCTCCAGGCCGTGACTGCCACCTGCACAGCCAAAGGACCCAGAGCCGGTGTTACACACCACGGCTGTGCCTGGCACAGAGACACCAGTGGCCACACAAGTGGCCATGGCACTGTCCACACACAGTCCCTGCTGCTGCTCCCCCAGCCGCTGGCACCAACTCCCAGCCACCCACTCCTAAAGCCACGGGGCCCACTGGGACACTGCGGGGGCTCGTGGAAGCCAGCGGCCATTGTGACACAGCAATGCTGCACAGAGCCCACGGTGCTTTGTGACCCGTGGCTCCCAGGAGAGCCTTTGTGATGCTGGGGAACTACAAGGAAGCCTGCCTCCTCTGTGACACCACCACAGAAGCTCAGGGGAGCCCTGGAGACCGTGCTGATGCTATTGAACCTGATGCAACCCTGCCTCCTCTGTGACACCACAGAAGCTCTTGGAGCCCTGGAGACCGTGGTGATGCTATGGAACCTGATGCAACCCTGCCTCCTCTGTGACACCACAGAACCTCTGGGAGCCCTGGAGACCGTGCTGATGCTATGGAACCTGATGCAACCCTGCCTCCACTGTGACACCACAGAAGCTCAGGGAGCCCTGGAGACTGTGGTGATGCTATGGAACCTGATGCAACCCTGCCTCCACTGTGACACCACAGAACCTCTGGGAGCCCTGGAGACCGTGGTGATGCTATGGAACCTGATGCAACCCTGCCTCCACTGTGACACCACAGAAGCTCGGGGAGCTCTGCAGACCGTGGGGATGCTGGCGAAGCTGACGGAACCCTGGGCACCACAGTGACGCTATGGAACCTGGTGGAACCGAGGGGCCACAGTGACACTGTGGGGCCTTTTGGAAGCAACAGGACCCTGGTGGGAAGCCACGGGATGATTAATCCTGCACGAACCTGCTCCAGGTGGGCTCCTCTCTCCCGGCTTCCACAGGTGCTGCTAGGATCCCACTCCGGCACTGGCTTGGCACGGGCTGACGGCTTCCTTTGGCAATGGCTCTGCTCCAGGATGGCATGCTGCAGAGAATGCAGGTAGATTTTGTGCTCACTCCTGGCATGCAGCTGGACAATAAAGCCTGATCCAGCCCCCCCTCAGCATATGTCCGGCTCTGGCATTGGGGCGGGGCAACTTTGGGAGCAGCCCCAGCCCTGCTCCTGCTCCCGGCTGGGCACCCAGCTGCTGGGACACAGGTGTGTCCTGATGCCACCGTCTACTCCTTTGAGAAGGGGAGGACAGAGTGCATCAGGGAGTTTGGTGTGGCTTACATGCGGCAAGGAGAAGGTGCAGCCCCAAACTGGCTTTCACTTCTAGAACCTTTTGCTATTGCGGGAGCAGCTGCTGGAGCTTTTCAACCGAGCTGCAAGAGTGAAAAGTGTGATGGCATGTCTATCTGAGAAGGAAGGTTCGGTGCCGCAGCCTGTTGTGCACAATTTATATGCTGATAACAGAAGGGGGTGCTTTTGGAACGTTTTCCTTCCTGACACTTCTGTCTCTGTGAGCTTTACCTGCTTGGACTCAGGGATACCGAAGGTATGTGAAAGTGACTGGGATGCGAGAATCATGTTGCACAGGGAACAGGGAAGGTCAGCAAATGTTTCCTGTCCTGGCACATCTCTCAGTCTGAACTGCAGCTGCAGATGCTTCACTTCCGCCAAGGACTCTGCCACCTTGAGAGAAGGATGCGCTCTATGGAGTTGAGAAAGAAAGTGCGTCTCACTAGCTTCTTTCCTCTACTTCATAGACAGCAAAGGGGCTATGAAAGGCAGCACTGGCTTTTTGTTCTAGGACTTCTTCTTTACAAGCAGCTGCTGGATGTTTGGAAGGGGGTTTGGGATATGCAAAAATGAGAGGCTAAGATGGTAAGAGGGTAAGATGGAAGTCATCTGGCAAAAGCAGAGCTCACAAAAGGGCCAGCTGAGAAAGCTCTTGCTGCCTACAACTTCAACTGCACCCCTCAAAGCAGCAGCACACACGCTGCTCTCGGCACTTTCCTTCTCAGCTCTACGCACCATCCTAAGCCTTGCCTCTCCCACACTCAGGATCCAAAGACAACGGCACCAGGGACTGCTCACACACTAAAGGCACCAGGACAAAAGGCTCACCAGCTTGGCCTTTGCATTCCCGCTGACAGCTCCACAGCTTGAACCCAGAGAACTGCCTGCTGCCAACAGCCTTTCCAATCACTCTGAGCACCTCATGACAAGGAGTGTGGGGAATGAATCTCCAGCAGCCTCCTGCCCCAGGCTGTCCCCCGGGAGCAGCCCTGCTCCAGGCCGTGACTGCCACCTGCACAGCCAAAGGACCCAGAGCCGGTGTTACACACCACGGCTGTGCCTGGCACAGAGACACCAGTGGCCACACAAGTGGCCATGGCACTGTCCACACACAGTCCCTGCTGCTGCTCCCCCAGCCGCTGGCACCAACTCCCAGCCACCCACTCCTAAAGCCACGGGGCCCACTGGGACACTGCGGGGGCTCGTGGAAGCCAGCGGCCATTGTGACACAGCGGGGCTGCACAGAGCCCACGGTGCTTTGTGACCCGTGGCTCCCAGGAGAGCCTTTGTGATGCTGGGGAACTACAAGGAAGCCTGCCTCCTCTGTGACACCACCACAGAAGCTCAGGGGAGCCCTGGAGACCGTGCTGATGCTATTGAACCTGATGCAACCCTGCCTCCTCTGTGACACCACAGAAGCTCTTGGAGCCCTGGAGACCGTGGTGATGCTATGGAACCTGATGCAACCCTGCCTCCTCTGTGACACCACAGAACCTCTGGGAGCCCTGGAGACCGTGCTGATGCTATGGAACCTGATGCAACCCTGCCTCCACTGTGACACCACAGAAGCTCAGGGAGCCCTGGAGACTGTGGTGATGCTATGGAACCTGATGCAACCCTGCCTCCACTGTGACACCACAGAACCTCTGGGAGCCCTGGAGACTGTGGTGATGCTATGGAACCTGATGCAACCCTGCCTCCACTGTGACACCACAGAAGCTCGGGGAGCTCTGCAGACCGTGGGGATGCTGGCGAAGCTGACGGAACCCTGGGCACCACAGTGACGCTATGGAACCTGGTGGAACCGAGGGGCCACAGTGACACTGTGGGGCCTTTTGGAAGCAACAGGACCCTGGTGGGAAGCCACGGGATGATTAATCCTGCACGAACCTGCTCCAGGTGGGCTCCTCTCTCCCGGCTTCCACAGGTGCTGCTAGGATCCCACTCCGGCACTGGCTTGGCACGGGCTCACGGCTTCCTTTGGCAATGGCTCTGCTCCAGGATGGCATGCTGCAGAGAATGCAGGTAGATTTTGTGCTCACTCCTGGCATGCAGCTGGACAATAAAGCCTGATCCAGCCCCCCCTCAGCATATGTCCGGCTCTGGCATTGGGGCGGGGCAACTTTGGGAGCAGCCCCAGCCCTGCTCCTGCTCCCGGCTGGGCACCCAGCTGCTGGGACACAGGTGTGTCCTGATGCCACCGTCTACTCCTTTGAGAAGGGGAGGACAGAGTGCATCAGGGAGTTTGGTGTGGCTTACATGCGGCAAGGAGAAGGTGCAGCCCCAAACTGGCTTTCACTTCTAGAACCTTTTGCTATTGCGGGAGCAGCTGCTGGAGCTTTTCAACCGAGCTGCAAGAGTGAAAAGTGTGATGGCATGTCTATCTGAGAAGGAAGGTTCGGTGCCGCAGCCTGTTGTGCACAATTTATATGCTGATAACAGAAGGGGGTGCTTTTGGAACGTTTTCCTTCCTGACACTTCTGTCTCTGTGAGCTTTACCTGCTTGGACTCAGGGATACCGAAGGTGTGTGAAAGTGACTGGGATGCGAGAATCATGTTGCACAGGGAACAGGGAAGGTCAGCAAATGTTTCCTGTCCTGGCACATCTCTCAGTCTGAACTGCAGCTGCAGATGCTTCACTTCCGCCAAGGACTCTGCCACCTTGAGAGAAGGATGCGCTCTATGGAGTTGAGAAAGAAAGTGCGTCTCACTAGCTTCTTTCCTCTACTTCATAGACAGCAAAGGGGCTATGAAAGGCAGCACTGGCTTTTTGTTCTAGGACTTCTTCTTTACAAGCAGCTGCTGGATGTTTGGAAGGGGGTTTGGGATATGCAAAAATGAGAGGCTAAGATGGTAAGAGGGTAAGATGGAAGTCATCTGGCAAAAGCAGAGCTCACAAAAGGGCCAGCTGAGAAAGCTCTTGCTGCCTACAACTTCAACTGCACCCCTCAAAGCAGCAGCACACACGCTGCTCTCGGCACTTTCCTTCTCAGCTCTACGCACCATCCTAAGCCTTGCCTCTCCCACACTCAGGATCCAAAGACAACGGCACCAGGGACTGCTCACACACTAAAGGCACCAGGACAAAAGGCTCACCAGCTTGGCCTTTGCATTCCCGCTGACAGCTCCACAGCTTGAACCCAGAGAACTGCCTGCTGCCAACAGCCTTTCCAATCACTCTGAGCACCTCATGACAAGGAGTGTGGGGAATGAATCTCCAGCAGCCTCCTGCCCCAGGCTGTCCCCCGGGAGCAGCCCTGCTCCAGGCCGTGACTGCCACCTGCACAGCCAAAGGACCCAGAGCCGGTGTTACACACCACGGCTGTGCCTGGCACAGAGACACCAGTGGCCACACAAGTGGCCATGGCACTGTCCACACACAGTCCCTGCTGCTGCTCCCCCAGCCGCTGGCACCAACTCCCAGCCACCCACTCCTAAAGCCACGGGGCCCACTGGGACACTGCGGGGGCTCGTGGAAGCCAGCGGCCATTGTGACACAGCGGGGCTGCACAGAGCCCACGGTGCTTTGTGACCCGTGGCTCCCAGGAGAGCCTTTGTGATGCTGGGGAACTACAAGGAAGCCTGCCTCCTCTGTGACACCACCACAGAAGCTCAGGGGAGCCCTGGAGACCGTGCTGATGCTATTGAACCTGATGCAACCCTGCCTCCTCTGTGACACCACAGAAGCTCTTGGAGCCCTGGAGACCGTGGTGATGCTATGGAACCTGATGCAACCCTGCCTCCTCTGTGACACCACAGAACCTCTGGGAGCCCTGGAGACCGTGCTGATGCTATGGAACCTGATGCAACCCTGCCTCCACTGTGACACCACAGAAGCTCAGGGAGCCCTGGAGACTGTGGTGATGCTATGGAACCTGATGCAACCCTGCCTCCACTGTGACACCACAGAACCTCTGGGAGCCCTGGAGACCGTGCTGATGCTATGGAACCTGATGCAACCCTGCCTCCACTGTGACACCACAGAAGCTCGGGGAGCTCTGCAGACCGTGGGGATGCTGGCGAAGCTGACGGAACCCTGGGCACCACAGTGACGCTATGGAACCTGGTGGAACCGAGGGGCCACAGTGACACTGTGGGGCCTTTTGGAAGCAACAGGACCCTGGTGGGAAGCCACGGGATGATTAATCCTGCACGAACCTGCTCCAGGTGGGCTCCTCTCTCCCGGCTTCCACAGGTGCTGCTAGGATCCCACTCCGGCACTGGCTTGGCACGGGCTGACGGCTTCCTTTGGCAATGGCTCTGCTCCAGGATGGCATGCTGCAGAGAATGCAGGTAGATTTTGTGCTCACTCCTGGCATGCAGCTGGACAATAAAGCCTGATCCAGCCCCCCCTCAGCATATGTCCGGCTCTGGCATTGGGGCGGGGCAACTTTGGGAGCAGCCCCAGCCCTGCTCCTGCTCCCGGCTGGGCACCCAGCTGCTGGGACACAGGTGTGTCCTGATGCCACCGTCTACTCCTTTGAGAAGGGGAGGACAGAGTGCATCAGGGAGTTTGGTGTGGCTTACATGCGGCAAGGAGAAGGTGCAGCCCCAAACTGGCTTTCACTTCTAGAACCTTTTGCTATTGCGGGAGCAGCTGCTGGAGCTTTTCAACCGAGCTGCAAGAGTGAAAAGTGTGATGGCATGTCTATCTGAGAAGGAAGGTTCGGTGCCGCAGCCTGTTGTGCACAATTTATATGCTGATAAGAGAAGGGGGTGCTTTTGCAACGTTTTCCTTCCTGACACTTCTGTCTCTGTGAGCTTTAGCTGCTTGGACTCAGGGATACCGAAGGTATGTGAAAGTGACTGGGATGCGAGAATCATGTTGCACAGGGAACAGGGAAGGTCAGCAAATGTTTCCTGTCCTGGCACATCTCTCAGTCTGAACTGCAGCTGCAGATGCTTCACTTCCGCCAAGGACTCTGCCACCTTGAGAGAAGGATGCGCTCTATGGAGTTGAGAAAGAAAGTGCGTCTCACTAGCTTCTTTCCTCTACTTCATAGACAGCAAAGGGGCTATGAAAGGCAGCACTGGCTTTTTGTTCTAGGACTTCTTCTTTACAAGCAGCTGCTGGATGTTTGGAAGGGGGTTTGGGATATGCAAAAATGAGAGGCTAAGATGGTAAGAGGGTAAGATGGAAGTCATCTGGCAAAAGCAGAGCTCACAAAAGGGCCAGCTGAGAAAGCTCTTGCTGCCTACAACTTCAACTGCACCCCTCAAAGCAGCAGCACACACGCTGCTCTCGGCACTTTCCTTCTCAGCTCTACGCACCATCCTAAGCCTTGCCTCTCCCACACTCAGGATCCAAAGACAACGGCACCAGGGACTGCTCACACACTAAAGGCACCAGGACAAAAGGCTCACCAGCTTGGCCTTTGCATTCCCGCTGACAGCTCCACAGCTTGAACCCAGAGAACTGCCTGCTGCCAACAGCCTTTCCAATCACTCTGAGCACCTCATGACAAGGAGTGTGGGGAATGAATCTCCAGCAGCCTCCTGCCCCAGGCTGTCCCCCGGGAGCAGCCCTGCTCCAGGCCGTGACTGCCACCTGCACAGCCAAAGGACCCAGAGCCGGTGTTACACACCACGGCTGTGCCTGGCACAGAGACACCAGTGGCCACACAAGTGGCCATGGCACTGTCCACACACAGTCCCTGCTGCTGCTCCCCCAGCCGCTGGCACCAACTCCCAGCCACCCACTCCTAAAGCCACGGGGCCCACTGGGACACTGCGGGGGCTCGTGGAAGCCAGCGGCCATTGTGACACAGCGGGGCTGCACAGAGCCCACGGTGCTTTGTGACCCGTGGCTCCCAGGAGAGCCTTTGTGATGCTGGGGAACTACAAGGAAGCCTGCCTCCTCTGTGACACCACCACAGAAGCTCAGGGGAGCCCTGGAGACCGTGCTGATGCTATTGAACCTGATGCAACCCTGCCTCCTCTGTGACACCACAGAAGCTCTTGGAGCCCTGGAGACCGTGGTGATGCTATGGAACCTGATGCAACCCTGCCTCCTCTGTGACACCACAGAACCTCTGGGAGCCCTGGAGACCGTGCTGATGCTATGGAACCTGATGCAACCCTGCCTCCACTGTGACACCACAGAAGCTCAGGGAGCCCTGGAGACTGTGGTGATGCTATGGAACCTGATGCAACCCTGCCTCCACTGTGACACCACAGAACCTCTGGGAGCCCTGGAGACCGTGCTGATGCTATGGAACCTGATGCAACCCTGCCTCCACTGTGACACCACAGAAGCTCGGGGAGCTCTGCAGACCGTGGGGATGCTGGCGAAGCTGACGGAACCCTGGGCACCACAGTGACGCTATGGAACCTGGTGGAACCGAGGGGCCACAGTGACACTGTGGGGCCTTTTGGAAGCAACAGGACCCTGGTGGGAAGCCACGGGATGATTAATCCTGCACGAACCTGCTCCAGGTGGGCTCCTCTCTCCCGGCTTCCACAGGTGCTGCTAGGATCCCACTCCGGCACTGGCTTGGCACGGGCTGACGGCTTCCTTTGGCAATGGCTCTGCTCCAGGATGGCATGCTGCAGAGAATGCAGGTAGATTTTGTGCTCACTCCTGGCATGCAGCTGGACAATAAAGCCTGATCCAGCCCCCCCTCAGCATATGTCCGGCTCTGGCATTGGGGCGGGGCAACTTTGGGAGCAGCCCCAGCCCTGCTCCTGCTCCCGGCTGGGCACCCAGCTGCTGGGACACAGGTGTGTCCTGATGCCACCGTCTACTCCTTTGAGAAGGGGAGGACAGAGTGCATCAGGGAGTTTGGTGTGGCTTACATGCGGCAAGGAGAAGGTGCAGCCCCAAACTGGCTTTCACTTCTAGAACCTTTTGCTATTGCGGGAGCAGCTGCTGGAGCTTTTCAACCGAGCTGCAAGAGTGAAAAGTGTGATGGCATGTCTATCTGAGAAGGAAGGTTCGGTGCCGCAGCCTGTTGTGCACAATTTATATGCTGATAAGAGAAGGGGGTGCTTTTGCAACGTTTTCCTTCCTGACACTTCTGTCTCTGTGAGCTTTAGCTGCTTGGACTCAGGGATACCGAAGGTATGTGAAAGTGACTGGGATGCGAGAATCATGTTGCACAGGGAACAGGGAAGGTCAGCAAATGTTTCCTGTCCTGGCACATCTCTCAGTCTGAACTGCAGCTGCAGATGCTTCACTTCCGCCAAGGACTCTGCCACCTTGAGAGAAGGATGCGCTCTATGGAGTTGAGAAAGAAAGTGCGTCTCACTAGCTTCTTTCCTCTACTTCATAGACAGCAAAGGGGCTATGAAAGGCAGCACTGGCTTTTTGTTCTAGGACTTCTTCTTTACAAGCAGCTGCTGGATGTTTGGAAGGGGGTTTGGGATATGCAAAAATGAGAGGCTAAGATGGTAAGAGGGTAAGATGGAAGTCATCTGGCAAAAGCAGAGCTCACAAAAGGGCCAGCTGAGAAAGCTCTTGCTGCCTACAACTTCAACTGCACCCCTCAAAGCAGCAGCACACACGCTGCTCTCGGCACTTTCCTTCTCAGCTCTACGCACCATCCTAAGCCTTGCCTCTCCCACACTCAGGATCCAAAGACAACGGCACCAGGGACTGCTCACACACTAAAGGCACCAGGACAAAAGGCTCACCAGCTTGGCCTTTGCATTCCCGCTGACAGCTCCACAGCTTGAACCCAGAGAACTGCCTGCTGCCAACAGCCTTTCCAATCACTCTGAGCACCTCATGACAAGGAGTGTGGGGAATGAATCTCCAGCAGCCTCCTGCCCCAGGCTGTCCCCCGGGAGCAGCCCTGCTCCAGGCCGTGACTGCCACCTGCACAGCCAAAGGACCCAGAGCCGGTGTTACACACCACGGCTGTGCCTGGCACAGAGACACCAGTGGCCACACAAGTGGCCATGGCACTGTCCACACACAGTCCCTGCTGCTGCTCCCCCAGCCGCTGGCACCAACTCCCAGCCACCCACTCCTAAAGCCACGGGGCCCACTGGGACACTGCGGGGGCTCGTGGAAGCCAGCGGCCATTGTGACACAGCGGGGCTGCACAGAGCCCACGGTGCTTTGTGACCCGTGGCTCCCAGGAGAGCCTTTGTGATGCTGGGGAACTACAAGGAAGCCTGCCTCCTCTGTGACACCACCACAGAAGCTCAGGGGAGCCCTGGAGACCGTGCTGATGCTATTGAACCTGATGCAACCCTGCCTCCTCTGTGACACCACAGAAGCTCTTGGAGCCCTGGAGACCGTGGTGATGCTATGGAACCTGATGCAACCCTGCCTCCTCTGTGACACCACAGAACCTCTGGGAGCCCTGGAGACCGTGCTGATGCTATGGAACCTGATGCAACCCTGCCTCCACTGTGACACCACAGAAGCTCAGGGAGCCCTGGAGACTGTGGTGATGCTATGGAACCTGATGCAACCCTGCCTCCACTGTGACACCACAGAACCTCTGGGAGCCCTGGAGACCGTGCTGATGCTATGGAACCTGATGCAACCCTGCCTCCACTGTGACACCACAGAAGCTCGGGGAGCTCTGCAGACCGTGGGGATGCTGGCGAAGCTGACGGAACCCTGGGCACCACAGTGACGCTATGGAACCTGGTGGAACCGAGGGGCCACAGTGACACTGTGGGGCCTTTTGGAAGCAACAGGACCCTGGTGGGAAGCCACGGGATGATTAATCCTGCACGAACCTGCTCCAGGTGGGCTCCTCTCTCCCGGCTTCCACAGGTGCTGCTAGGATCCCACTCCGGCACTGGCTTGGCACGGGCTGACGGCTTCCTTTGGCAATGGCTCTGCTCCAGGATGGCATGCTGCAGAGAATGCAGGTAGATTTTGTGCTCACTCCTGGCATGCAGCTGGACAATAAAGCCTGATCCAGCCCCCCCTCAGCATATGTCCGGCTCTGGCATTGGGGCGGGGCAACTTTGGGAGCAGCCCCAGCCCTGCTCCTGCTCCCGGCTGGGCACCCAGCTGCTGGGACACAGGTGTGTCCTGATGCCACCGTCTACTCCTTTGAGAAGGGGAGGACAGAGTGCATCAGGGAGTTTGGTGTGGCTTACATGCGGCAAGGAGAAGGTGCAGCCCCAAACTGGCTTTCACTTCTAGAACCTTTTGCTATTGCGGGAGCAGCTGCTGGAGCTTTTCAACCGAGCTGCAAGAGTGAAAAGTGTGATGGCATGTCTATCTGAGAAGGAAGGTTCGGTGCCGCAGCCTGTTGTGCACAATTTATATGCTGATAAGAGAAGGGGGTGCTTTTGGAACGTTTTCCTTCCTGACACTTCTGTCTCTGTGAGCTTTAGCTGCTTGGACTCAGGGATACCGAAGGTATGTGAAAGTGACTGGGATGAGAGAATCATGTTGCACAGGGAACAGGGAAGGTCAGCAAATGTTTCCTGTCCTGGCACATCTCTCAGTCTGAACTGCAGCTGCAGATGCTTCACTTCCGCCAAGGACTCTGCCACCTTGAGAGAAGGATGCGCTCTATGGAGTTGAGAAAGAAAGTGCGTCTCACTAGCTTCTTTCCTCTACTTCATAGACAGCAAAGGGGCTATGAAAGGCAGCACTGGCTTTTTGTTCTAGGACTTCTTCTTTACAAGCAGCTGCTGGATGTTTGGAAGGGGGTTTGGGATATGCAAAAATGAGAGGCTAAGATGGTAAGAGGGTAAGATGGAAGTCATCTGGCAAAAGCAGAGCTCACAAAAGGGCCAGCTGAGAAAGCTCTTGCTGCCTACAACTTCAACTGCACCCCTCAAAGCAGCAGCACACACGCTGCTCTCGGCACTTTCCTTCTCAGCTCTACGCACCATCCTAAGCCTTGCCTCTCCCACACTCAGGATCCAAAGACAACGGCACCAGGGACTGCTCACACACTAAAGGCACCAGGACAAAAGGCTCACCAGCTTGGCCTTTGCATTCCCGCTGACAGCTCCACAGCTTGAACCCAGAGAACTGCCTGCTGCCAACAGCCTTTCCAATCACTCTGAGCACCTCATGACAAGGAGTGTGGGGAATGAATCTCCAGCAGCCTCCTGCCCCAGGCTGTCCCCCGGGAGCAGCCCTGCTCCAGGCCGTGACTGCCACCTGCACAGCCAAAGGACCCAGAGCCGGTGTTACACACCACGGCTGTGCCTGACACAGAGACACCAGTGGCCACACAAGTGGCCATGGCACTGTCCACACACAGTCCCTGCTGCTGCTCCCCCAGCCGCTGGCACCAACTCCCAGCCACCCACTCCTAAAGCCACGGGGCCCACTGGGACACTGCGGGGGCTCGTGGAAGCCAGCGGCCATTGTGACACAGCGGGGCTGCACAGAGCCCACGGTGCTTTGTGACCCGTGGCTCCCAGGAGAGCCTTTGTGATGCTGGGGAACTACAAGGAAGCCTGGCTCCTCTGTGACACCACCACAGAAGCTCAGGGGAGCCCTGGAGACCGTGCTGATGCTATTGAACCTGATGCAACCCTGCCTCCTCTGTGACACCACAGAAGCTCTTGGAGCCCTGGAGACCGTGGTGATGCTATGGAACCTGAGGCAACCCTGCCTCCTCTGTGACACCACAGAACCTCTGGGAGCCCTGGAGACCGTGCTGATGCTATGGAACCTGATGCAACCCTGCCTCCACTGTGACACCACAGAAGCTCAGGGAGCCCTGGAGACTGTGGTGATGCTATGGAACCTGATGCAACCCTGCCTCCACTGTGACACCACAGAACCTCTGGGAGCCCTGGAGACCGTGCTGATGCTATGGAACCTGATGCAACCCTGCCTCCACTGTGACACCACAGAAGCTCGGGGAGCTCTGCAGACCGTGGGGATGCTGGCGAAGCTGACGGAACCCTGGGCACCACAGTGACGCTATGGAACCTGGTGGAACCGAGGGGCCACAGTGACACTGTGGGGCCTTTTGGAAGCAACAGGACCCTGGTGGGAAGCCACGGGATGATTAATCCTGCACGAACCTGCTCCAGGTGGGCTCCTCTCTCCCGGCTTCCACAGGTGCTGCTAGGATCCCACTCCGGCACTGGCTTGGCACGGGCTGACGGCTTCCTTTGGCAATGGCTCTGCTCCAGGATGGCATGCTGCAGAGAATGCAGGTAGATTTTGTGCTCACTCCTGGCATGCAGCTGGACAATAAAGCCTGATCCAGCCCCCCCTCAGCATATGTCCGGCTCTGGCATTGGGGCGGGGCAACTTTGGGAGCAGCCCCAGCCCTGCTCCTGCTCCCGGCTGGGCACCCAGCTGCTGGGACACAGGTGTGTCCTGATGCCACCGTCTACTCCTTTGAGAAGGGGAGGACAGAGTGCATCAGGGAGTTTGGTGTGGCTTACATGCGGCAAGGAGAAGGTGCAGCCCCAAACTGGCTTTCACTTCTAGAACCTTTTGCTATTGCGGGAGCAGCTGCTGGAGCTTTTCAACCGAGCTGCAAGAGTGAAAAGTGTGATGGCATGTCTATCTGAGAAGGAAGGTTCGGTGCCGCAGCCTGTTGTGCACAATTTATATGCTGATAAGAGAAGGGGGTGCTTTTGGAACGTTTTCCTTCCTGACACTTCTGTCTCTGTGAGCTTTAGCTGCTTGGACTCAGGGATACCGAAGGTATGTGAAAGTGACTGGGATGCGAGAATCATGTTGCACAGGGAACAGGGAAGGTCAGCAAATGTTTCCTGTCCTGGCACATCTCTCAGTCTGAACTGCAGCTGCAGATGCTTCACTTCCGCCAAGGACTCTGCCACCTTGAGAGAAGGATGCGCTCTATGGAGTTGAGAAAGAAAGTGCGTCTCACTAGCTTCTTTCCTCTACTTCATAGACAGCAAAGGGGCTATGAAAGGCAGCACTGGCTTTTTGTTCTAGGACTTCTTCTTTACAAGCAGCTGCTGGATGTTTGGAAGGGGGTTTGGGATATGCAAAAATGAGAGGCTAAGATGGTAAGAGGGTAAGATGGAAGTCATCTGGCAAAAGCAGAGCTCACAAAAGGGCCAGCTGAGAAAGCTCTTGCTGCCTACAACTTCAACTGCACCCCTCAAAGCAGCAGCACACACGCTGCTCTCGGCACTTTCCTTCTCAGCTCTATGCACCATCCTAAGCCTTGCCTCTCCCACACTCAGGATCCAAAGACAACGGCACCAGGGACTGCTCACACACTAAAGGCACCAGGACAAAAGGCTCACCAGCTTGGCCTTTGCATTCCCGCTGACAGCTCCACAGCTTGAACCCAGAGAACTGCCTGCTGCCAACAGCCTTTCCAATCACTCTGAGCACCTCATGACAAGGAGTGTGGGGAATGAATCTCCAGCAGCCTCCTGCCCCAGGCTGTCCCCCGGGAGCAGCCCTGCTCCAGGCCGTGACTGCCACCTGCACAGCCAAAGGACCCAGAGCCGGTGTTACACACCACGGCTGTGCCTGGCACAGAGACACCAGTGGCCACACAAGTGGCCATGGCACTGTCCACACACAGTCCCTGCTGCTGCTCCCCCAGCCGCTGGCACCAACTCCCAGCCACCCACTCCTAAAGCCACGGGGCCCACTGGGACACTGCGGGGGCTCGTGGAAGCCAGCGGCCATTGTGACACAGCAATGCTGCACAGAGCCCACGGTGCTTTGTGACCCGTGGCTCCCAGGAGAGCCTTTGTGATCCTGGGGAACTACAAGGAAGCCTGGCTCCTCTGTGACACCACCACAGAAGCTCAGGGGAGCCCTGGAGACCGTGCTGATGCTATTGAACCTGATGCAACCCTGCCTCCTCTGTGACACCACAGAACCTCTGGGAGCCCTGGAGACCGTGCTGATGCTATGGAACCTGATGCAACCCTGCCTCCTCTGTGACACCACAGAACCTCTGGGAGCCCTGGAGACCGTGCTGATGCTATGGAACCTGATGCAACCCTGCCTCCACTGTGACACCACAGAAGCTCAGGGAGCCCTGGAGACTGTGGTGATGCTATGGAACCTGATGCAACCCTGCCTCCACTGTGACACCACAGAACCTCTGGGAGCCCTGGAGACCGTGCTGATGCTATGGAACCTGATGCAACCCTGCCTCCACTGTGACACCACAGAAGCTCGGGGACCTCTGCAGACCGTGGGGATGCTGGCGAAGCTGACGGAACCCTGGGCACCACAGTGACGCTATGGAACCTGGTGGAACCGAGGGGCCACAGTGACACTGTGGGGCCTTTTGGAAGCAACAGGACCCTGGTGGGAAGCCACGGGATGATTAATCCTGCACGAACCTGCTCCAGGTGGGCTCCTCTCTCCCGGCTTCCACAGGTGCTGCTAGGATCCCACTCCGGCACTGGCTTGGCACGGGCTCACGGCTTCCTTTGGCAATGGCTCTGCTCCAGGATGGCATGCTGCAGAGAATGCAGGTAGATTTTGTGCTCACTCCTGGCATGCAGCTGGACAATAAAGCCTGATCCAGCCCCCCCTCAGCATATGTCCGGCTCTGGCATTGGGGCGGGGCAACTTTGGGAGCAGCCCCAGCCCTGCTCCTGCTCCCGGCTGGGCACCCAGCTGCTGGGACACAGGTGTGTCCTGATGCCACCGTCTACTCCTTTGAGAAGGGGAGGACAGAGTGCATCAGGGAGTTTGGTGTGGCTTACATGCGGCAAGGAGAAGGTGCAGCCCCAAACTGGCTTTCACTTCTAGAACCTTTTGCTATTGCGGGAGCAGCTGCTGGAGCTTTTCAACCGAGCTGCAAGAGTGAAAAGTGTGATGGCATGTCTATCTGAGAAGGAAGGTTCGGTGCCGCAGCCTGTTGTGCACAATTTATATGCTGATAAGAGAAGGGGGTGCTTTTGCAACGTTTTCCTTCCTGACACTTCTGTCTCTGTGAGCTTTAGCTGCTTGGACTCAGGGATACCGAAGGTATGTGAAAGTGACTGGGATGCGAGAATCATGTTGCACAGGGAACAGGGAAGGTCAGCAAATGTTTCCTGTCCTGGCACATCTCTCAGTCTGAACTGCAGCTGCAGATGCTTCACTTCCGCCAAGGACTCTGCCACCTTGAGAGAAGGATGCGCTCTATGGAGTTGAGAAAGAAAGTGCGTCTCACTAGCTTCTTTCCTCTACTTCATAGACAGCAAAGGGGCTATGAAAGGCAGCACTGGCTTTTTGTTCTAGGACTTCTTCTTTACAAGCAGCTGCTGGATGTTTGGAAGGGGGTTTGGGATATGCAAAAATGAGAGGCTAAGATGGTAAGAGGGTAAGATGGAAGTCATCTGGCAAAAGCAGAGCTCACAAAAGGGCCAGCTGAGAAAGCTCTTGCTGCCTACAACTTCAACTGCACCCCTCAAAGCAGCAGCACACACGCTGCTCTCGGCACTTTCCTTCTCAGCTCTACGCACCATCCTAAGCCTTGCCTCTCCCACACTCAGGATCCAAAGACAACGGCACCAGGGACTGCTCACACACTAAAGGCACCAGGACAAAAGGCTCACCAGCTTGGCCTTTGCATTCCCGCTGACAGCTCCACAGCTTGAACCCAGAGAACTGCCTGCTGCCAACAGCCTTTCCAATCACTCTGAGCACCTCATGACAAGGAGTGTGGGGAATGAATCTCCAGCAGCCTCCTGCCCCAGGCTGTCCCCCGGGAGCAGCCCTGCTCCAGGCCGTGACTGCCACCTGCACAGCCAAAGGACCCAGAGCCGGTGTTACACACCACGGCTGTGCCTGGCACAGAGACACCAGTGGCCACACAAGTGGCCATGGCACTGTCCACACACAGTCCCTGCTGCTGCTCCCCCAGCCGCTGGCACCAACTCCCAGCCACCCACTCCTAAAGCCACGGGGCCCACTGGGACACTGCGGGGGCTCGTGGAAGCCAGCGGCCATTGTGACACAGCGGGGCTGCACAGAGCCCACGGTGCTTTGTGACCCGTGGCTCCCAGGAGAGCCTTTGTGATCCTGGGGAACTACAAGGAAGCCTGGCTCCTCTGTGACACCACCACAGAAGCTCAGGGGAGCCCTGGAGACCGTGCTGATGCTATTGAACCTGATGCAACCCTGCCTCCTCTGTGACACCACAGAAGCTCTTGGAGCCCTGGAGACCGTGGTGATGCTATGGAACCTGATGCAACCCTGCCTCCTCTGTGACACCACAGAACCTCTGGGAGCCCTGGAGACCGTGCTGATGCTATGGAACCTGATGCAACCCTGCCTCCACTGTGACACCACAGAAGCTCAGGGAGCCCTGGAGACTGTGGTGATGCTATGGAACCTGATGCAACCCTGCCTCCACTGTGACACCACAGAACCTCTGGGAGCCCTGGAGACCGTGCTGATGCTATGGAACCTGATGCAACCCTGCCTCCACTGTGACACCACAGAAGCTCGGGGAGCTCTGCAGACCGTGGGGATGCTGGCGAAGCTGACGGAACCCTGGGCACCACAGTGACGCTATGGAACCTGGTGGAACCGAGGGGCCACAGTGACACTGTGGGGCCTTTTGGAAGCAACAGGACCCTGGTGGGAAGCCACGGGATGATTAATCCTGCACGAACCTGCTCCAGGTGGGCTCCTCTCTCCCGGCTTCCACAGGTGCTGCTAGGATCCCACTCCGGCACTGGCTTGGCACGGGCTCACGGCTTCCTTTGGCAATGGCTCTGCTCCAGGATGGCATGCTGCAGAGAATGCAGGTAGATTTTGTGCTCACTCCTGGCATGCAGCTGGACAATAAAGCCTGATCCAGCCCCCCCTCAGCATATGTCCGGCTCTGGCATTGGGGCGGGGCAACTTTGGGAGCAGCCCCAGCCCTGCTCCTGCTCCCGGCTGGGCACCCAGCTGCTGGGACACAGGTGTGTCCTGATGCCACCGTCTACTCCTTTGAGAAGGGGAGGACAGAGTGCATCAGGGAGTTTGGTGTGGCTTACATGCGGCAAGGAGAAGGTGCAGCCCCAAACTGGCTTTCACTTCTAGAACCTTTTGCTATTGCGGGAGCAGCTGCTGGAGCTTTTCAACCGAGCTGCAAGAGTGAAAAGTGTGATGGCATGTCTATCTGAGAAGGAAGGTTCGGTGCCGCAGCCTGTTGTGCACAATTTATATGCTGATAAGAGAAGGGGGTGCTTTTGCAACGTTTTCCTTCCTGACACTTCTGTCTCTGTGAGCTTTAGCTGCTTGGACTCAGGGATACCGAAGGTATGTGAAAGTGACTGGGATGCGAGAATCATGTTGCACAGGGAACAGGGAAGGTCAGCAAATGTTTCCTGTCCTGGCACATCTCTCAGTCTGAACTGCAGCTGCAGATGCTTCACTTCCGCCAAGGACTCTGCCACCTTGAGAGAAGGATGCGCTCTATGGAGTTGAGAAAGAAAGTGCGTCTCACTAGCTTCTTTCCTCTACTTCATAGACAGCAAAGGGGCTATGAAAGGCAGCACTGGCTTTTTGTTCTAGGACTTCTTCTTTACAAGCAGCTGCTGGATGTTTGGAAGGGGGTTTGGGATATGCAAAAATGAGAGGCTAAGATGGTAAGAGGGTAAGATGGAAGTCATCTGGCAAAAGCAGAGCTCACAAAAGGGCCAGCTGAGAAAGCTCTTGCTGCCTACAACTTCAACTGCACCCCTCAAAGCAGCAGCACACACGCTGCTCTCGGCACTTTCCTTCTCAGCTCTACGCACCATCCTAAGCCTTGCCTCTCCCACACTCAGGATCCAAAGACAACGGCACCAGGGACTGCTCACACACTAAAGGCACCAGGACAAAAGGCTCACCAGCTTGGCCTTTGCATTCCCGCTGACAGCTCCACAGCTTGAACCCAGAGAACTGCCTGCTGCCAACAGCCTTTCCAATCACTCTGAGCACCTCATGACAAGGAGTGTGGGGAATGAATCTCCAGCAGCCTCCTGCCCCAGGCTGTCCCCCGGGAGCAGCCCTGCTCCAGGCCGTGACTGCCACCTGCACAGCCAAAGGACCCAGAGCCGGTGTTACACACCACGGCTGTGCCTGGCACAGAGACACCAGTGGCCACACAAGTGGCCATGGCACTGTCCACACACAGTCCCTGCTGCTGCTCCCCCAGCCGCTGGCACCAACTCCCAGCCACCCACTCCTAAAGCCACGGGGCCCACTGGGACACTGCGGGGGCTCGTGGAAGCCAGCGGCCATTGTGACACAGCAATGCTGCACAGAGCCCACGGTGCTTTGTGACCCGTGGCTCCCAGGAGAGCCTTTGTGATGCTGGGGAACTACAAGGAAGCCTGGCTCCTCTGTGACACCACCACAGAAGCTCAGGGGAGCCCTGGAGACCGTGCTGATGCTATTGAACCTGATGCAACCCTGCCTCCTCTGTGACACCACAGAAGCTCTTGGAGCCCTGGAGACCGTGCTGATGCTATGGAACCTGATGCAACCCTGCCTCCTCTGTGACACCACAGAACCTCTGGGAGCCCTGGAGACCGTGCTGATGCTATGGAACCTGATGCAACCCTGCCTCCACTGTGACACCACAGAACCTCTGGGAGCCCTGGAGACTGTGGTGATGCTATGGAACCTGATGCAACCCTGCCTCCACTGTGACACCACAGAACCTCTGGGAGCCCTGGAGACCGTGCTGATGCTATGGAACCTGATGCAACCCTGCCTCCACTGTGACACCACAGAAGCTCGGGGAGCTCTGCAGACCGTGGGGATGCTGGCGAAGCTGACGGAACCCTGGGCACCACAGTGACGCTATGGAACCTGGTGGAACCGAGGGGCCACAGTGACACTGTGGGGCCTTTTGGAAGCAACAGGACCCTGGTGGGAAGCCACGGGATGATTAATCCTGCACGAACCTGCTCCAGGTGGGCTCCTCTCTCCCGGCTTCCACAGGTGCTGCTAGGATCCCACTCCGGCACTGGCTTGGCACGGGCTGACGGCTTCCTTTGGCAATGGCTCTGCTCCAGGATGGCATGCTGCAGAGAATGCAGGTAGATTTTGTGCTCACTCCTGGCATGCAGCTGGACAATAAAGCCTGATCCAGCCCCCCCTCAGCATATGTCCGGCTCTGGCATTGGGGCGGGGCAACTTTGGGAGCAGCCCCAGCCCTGCTCCTGCTCCCGGCTGGGCACCCAGCTGCTGGGACACAGGTGTGTCCTGATGCCACCGTCTACTCCTTTGAGAAGGGGAGGACAGAGTGCATCAGGGAGTTTGGTGTGGCTTACATGCGGCAAGGAGAAGGTGCAGCCCCAAACTGGCTTTCACTTCTAGAACCTTTTGCTATTGCGGGAGCAGCTGCTGGAGCTTTTCAACCGAGCTGCAAGAGTGAAAAGTGTGATGGCATGTCTATCTGAGAAGGAAGGTTCGGTGCCGCAGCCTGTTGTGCACAATTTATATGCTGATAAGAGAAGGGGGTGCTTTTGGAACGTTTTCCTTCCTGACACTTCTGTCTCTGTGAGCTTTAGCTGCTTGGACTCAGGGATACCGAAGGTATGTGAAAGTGACTGGGATGCGAGAATCATGTTGCACAGGGAACAGGGAAGGTCAGCAAATGTTTCCTGTCCTGGCACATCTCTCAGTCTGAACTGCAGCTGCAGATGCTTCACTTCCGCCAAGGACTCTGCCACCTTGAGAGAAGGATGCGCTCTATGGAGTTGAGAAAGAAAGTGCGTCTCACTAGCTTCTTTCCTCTACTTCATAGACAGCAAAGGGGCTATGAAAGGCAGCACTGGCTTTTTGTTCTAGGACTTCTTCTTTACAAGCAGCTGCTGGATGTTTGGAAGGGGGTTTGGGATATGCAAAAATGAGAGGCTAAGATGGTAAGAGGGTAAGATGGAAGTCATCTGGCAAAAGCAGAGCTCACAAAAGGGCCAGCTGAGAAAGCTCTTGCTGCCTACAACTTCAACTGCACCCCTCAAAGCAGCAGCACACACGCTGCTCTCGGCACTTTCCTTCTCAGCTCTACGCACCATCCTAAGCCTTGCCTCTCCCACACTCAGGATCCAAAGACAACGGCACCAGGGACTGCTCACACACTAAAGGCACCAGGACAAAAGGCTCACCAGCTTGGCCTTTGCATTCCCGCTGACAGCTCCACAGCTTGAACCCAGAGAACTGCCTGCTGCCAACAGCCTTTCCAATCACTCTGAGCACCTCATGACAAGGAGTGTGGGGAATGAATCTCCAGCAGCCTCCTGCCCCAGGCTGTCCCCCGGGAGCAGCCCTGCTCCAGGCCGTGACTGCCACCTGCACAGCCAAAGGACCCAGAGCCGGTGTTACACACCACGGCTGTGCCTGGCACAGAGACACCAGTGGCCACACAAGTGGCCATGGCACTGTCCACACACAGTCCCTGCTGCTGCTCCCCCAGCCGCTGGCACCAACTCCCAGCCACCCACTCCTAAAGCCACGGGGCCCACTGGGACACTGCGGGGGCTCGTGGAAGCCAGCGGCCATTGTGACACAGCAATGCTGCACAGAGCCCACGGTGCTTTGTGACCCGTGGCTCCCAGGAGAGCCTTTGTGATGCTGGGGAACTACAAGGAAGCCTGGCTCCTCTGTGACACCACCACAGAAGCTCAGGGGAGCCCTGGAGACCGTGCTGATGCTATTGAACCTGATGCAACCCTGCCTCCTCTGTGACACCACAGAAGCTCTTGGAGCCCTGGAGACCGTGCTGATGCTATGGAACCTGATGCAACCCTGCCTCCTCTGTGACACCACAGAACCTCTGGGAGCCCTGGAGACCGTGCTGATGCTATGGAACCTGATGCAACCCTGCCTCCACTGTGACACCACAGAACCTCTGGGAGCCCTGGAGACTGTGGTGATGCTATGGAACCTGATGCAACCCTGCCTCCACTGTGACACCACAGAACCTCTGGGAGCCCTGGAGACCGTGCTGATGCTATGGAACCTGATGCAACCCTGCCTCCACTGTGACACCACAGAAGCTCGGGGAGCTCTGCAGACCGTGGGGATGCTGGCGAAGCTGACGGAACCCTGGGCACCACAGTGACGCTATGGAACCTGGTGGAACCGAGGGGCCACAGTGACACTGTGGGGCCTTTTGGAAGCAACAGGACCCTGGTGGGAAGCCACGGGATGATTAATCCTGCACGAACCTGCTCCAGGTGGGCTCCTCTCTCCCGGCTTCCACAGGTGCTGCTAGGATCCCACTCCGGCACTGGCTTGGCACGGGCTGACGGCTTCCTTTGGCAATGGCTCTGCTCCAGGATGGCATGCTGCAGAGAATGCAGGTAGATTTTGTGCTCACTCCTGGCATGCAGCTGGACAATAAAGCCTGATCCAGCCCCCCCTCAGCATATGTCCGGCTCTGGCATTGGGGCGGGGCAACTTTGGGAGCAGCCCCAGCCCTGCTCCTGCTCCCGGCTGGGCACCCAGCTGCTGGGACACAGGTGTGTCCTGATGCCACCGTCTACTCCTTTGAGAAGGGGAGGACAGAGTGCATCAGGGAGTTTGGTGTGGCTTACATGCGGCAAGGAGAAGGTGCAGCCCCAAACTGGCTTTCACTTCTAGAACCTTTTGCTATTGCGGGAGCAGCTGCTGGAGCTTTTCAACCGAGCTGCAAGAGTGAAAAGTGTGATGGCATGTCTATCTGAGAAGGAAGGTTCGGTGCCGCAGCCTGTTGTGCACAATTTATATGCTGATAAGAGAAGGGGGTGCTTTTGGAACGTTTTCCTTCCTGACACTTCTGTCTCTGTGAGCTTTAGCTGCTTGGACTCAGGGATACCGAAGGTATGTGAAAGTGACTGGGATGCGAGAATCATGTTGCACAGGGAACAGGGAAGGTCAGCAAATGTTTCCTGTCCTGGCACATCTCTCAGTCTGAACTGCAGCTGCAGATGCTTCACTTCCGCCAAGGACTCTGCCACCTTGAGAGAAGGATGCGCTCTATGGAGTTGAGAAAGAAAGTGCGTCTCACTAGCTTCTTTCCTCTACTTCATAGACAGCAAAGGGGCTATGAAAGGCAGCACTGGCTTTTTGTTCTAGGACTTCTTCTTTACAAGCAGCTGCTGGATGTTTGGAAGGGGGTTTGGGATATGCAAAAATGAGAGGCTAAGATGGTAAGAGGGTAAGATGGAAGTCATCTGGCAAAAGCAGAGCTCACAAAAGGGCCAGCTGAGAAAGCTCTTGCTGCCTACAACTTCAACTGCACCCCTCAAAGCAGCAGCACACACGCTGCTCTCGGCACTTTCCTTCTCAGCTCTACGCACCATCCTAAGCCTTGCCTCTCCCACACTCAGGATCCAAAGACAACGGCACCAGGGACTGCTCACACACTAAAGGCACCAGGACAAAAGGCTCACCAGATTGGCCTTTGCATTCCCGCTGACAGCTCCACAGCTTGAACCCAGAGAACTGCCTGCTGCCAACAGCCTTTCCAATCACTCTGAGCACCTCATGACAAGGAGTGTGGGGAATGAATCTCCAGCAGCCTCCTGCCCCAGGCTGTCCCCCGGGAGCAGCCCTGCTCCAGGCCGTGACTGCCACCTGCACAGCCAAAGGACCCAGAGCCGGTGTTACACACCACGGCTGTGCCTGGCACAGAGACACCAGTGGCCACACAAGTGGCCATGGCACTGTCCACACACAGTCCCTGCTGCTGCTCCCCCAGCCGCTGGCACCAACTCCCAGCCACCCACTCCTAAAGCCACGGGGCCCACTGGGACACTGCGGGGGCTCGTGGAAGCCAGCGGCCATTGTGACACAGCGGGGCTGCACAGAGCCCACGGTGCTTTGTGACCCGTGGCTCCCAGGAGAGCCTTTGTGATGCTGGGGAACTACAAGGAAGCCTGGCTCCTCTGTGACACCACCACAGAAGCTCAGGGGAGCCCTGGAGACTGTGCTGATGCTATTGAACCTGATGCAACCCTGCCTCCTCTGTGACACCACAGAAGCTCTTGGAGCCCTGGAGACCGTGGTGATGCTATGGAACCTGATGCAACCCTGCCTCCTCTGTGACACCACAGAACCTCTGGGAGCTCTGCAGACCGTGCTGATGCTATGGAACCTGATGCAACCCTGCCTCCACTGTGACACCACAGAAGCTCAGGGAGCCCTGGAGACTGTGGTGATGCTATGGAACCTGATGCAACCCTGCCTCCACTGTGACACCACAGAACCTCTGGGAGCCCTGGAGACCGTGCTGATGCTATGGAACCTGATGCAACCCTGCCTCCACTGTGACACCACAGAAGCTCGGGGAGCTCTGCAGACCGTGGGGATGCTGGCGAAGCTGACGGAACCCTGGGCACCACAGTGACGCTATGGAACCTGGTGGAACCGAGGGGCCACAGTGACACTGTGGGGCCTTTTGGAAGCAACAGGACCCTGGTGGGAAGCCACGGGATGATTAATCCTGCACGAACCTGCTCCAGGTGGGCTCCTCTCTCCCGGCTTCCACAGGTGCTGCTAGGATCCCACTCCGGCACTGGCTTGGCATGGGCTCACGGCTTCCTTTGGCAATGGCTCTGCTCCAGGATGGCATGCTGCAGAGAATGCAGGTAGATTTTGTGCTCACTCCTGGCATGCAGCTGGACAATAAAGCCTGATCCAGCCCCCCCTCAGCATATGTCCGGCTCTGGCATTGGGGCGGGGCAACTTTGGGAGCAGCCCCAGCCCTGCTCCTGCTCCCGGCTGGGCACCCAGCTGCTGGGACACAGGTGTGTCCTGATGCCACCGTCTACTCCTTTGAGAAGGGGAGGACAGAGTGCATCAGGGAGTTTGGTGTGGCTTACATGCGGCAAGGAGAAGGTGCAGCCCCAAACTGGCTTTCACTTCTAGAACCTTTTGCTATTGCGGGAGCAGCTGCTGGAGCTTTTCAACCGAGCTGCAAGAGTGAAAAGTGTGATGGCATGTCTATCTGAGAAGGAAGGTTCGGTGCCGCAGCCTGTTGTGCACAATTTATATGCTGATAACAGAAGGGGGTGCTTTTGCAACGTTTTCCTTCCTGACACTTCTGTCTCTGTGAGCTTTAGCTGCTTGGACTCAGGGATACCGAAGGTGTGTGAAAGTGACTGGGATGCGAGAATCATGTTGCACAGGGAACAGGGAAGGTCAGCAAATGTTTCCTGTCCTGGCACATCTCTCAGTCTGAACTGCAGCTGCAGATGCTTCACTTCCGCCAAGGACTCTGCCACCTTGAGAGAAGGATGCGCTCTATGGAGTTGAGAAAGAAAGTGCGTCTCACTAGCTTCTTTCCTCTACTTCATAGACAGCAAAGGGGCTATGAAAGGCAGCACTGGCTTTTTGTTCTAGGACTTCTTCTTTACAAGCAGCTGCTGGATGTTTGGAAGGGGGTTTGGGATATGCAAAAATGAGAGGCTAAGATGGTAAGAGGGTAAGATGGAAGTCATCTGGCAAAAGCAGAGCTCACAAAAGGGCCAGCTGAGAAAGCTCTTGCTGCCTACAACTTCAACTGCACCCCTCAAAGCAGCAGCACACACGCTGCTCTCGGCACTTTCCTTCTCAGCTCTACGCACCATCCTAAGCCTTGCCTCTCCCACACTCAGGATCCAAAGACAACGGCACCAGGGACTGCTCACACACTAAAGGCACCAGGACAAAAGGCTCACCAGCTTGGCCTTTGCATTCCCGCTGACAGCTCCACAGCTTGAACCCAGAGAACTGCCTGCTGCCAACAGCCTTTCCAATCACTCTGAGCACCTCATGACAAGGAGTGTGGGGAATGAATCTCCAGCAGCCTCCTGCCCCAGGCTGTCCCCCGGGAGCAGCCCTGCTCCAGGCCGTGACTGCCACCTGCACAGCCAAAGGACCCAGAGCCGGTGTTACACACCACGGCTGTGCCTGGCACAGAGACACCAGTGGCCACACAAGTGGCCATGGCACTGTCCACACACAGTCCCTGCTGCTGCTCCCCCAGCCGCTGGCACCAACTCCCAGCCACCCACTCCTAAAGCCACGGGGCCCACTGGGACACTGCGGGGGCTCGTGGAAGCCAGCGGCCATTGTGACACAGCGGGGCTGCACAGAGCCCACGGTGCTTTGTGACCCGTGGCTCCCAGGAGAGCCTTTGTGATGCTGGGGAACTACAAGGAAGCCTGGCTCCTCTGTGACACCACCACAGAAGCTCAGGGGAGCCCTGGAGACCGTGCTGATGCTATTGAACCTGATGCAACCCTGCCTCCTCTGTGACACCACAGAAGCTCTTGGAGCCCTGGAGACCGTGGTGATGCTATGGAACCTGATGCAACCCTGCCTCCTCTGTGACACCACAGAACCTCTGGGAGCTCTGCAGACCGTGCTGATGCTATGGAACCTGATGCAACCCTGCCTCCACTGTGACACCACAGAAGCTCAGGGAGCCCTGGAGACTGTGGTGATGCTATGGAACCTGATGCAACCCTGCCTCCACTGTGACACCACAGAACCTCTGGGAGCCCTGGAGACCGTGCTGATGCTATGGAACCTGATGCAACCCTGCCTCCACTGTGACACCACAGAAGCTCGGGGAGCTCTGCAGACCGTGGGGATGCTGGCGAAGCTGACGGAACCCTGGGCACCACAGTGACGCTATGGAACCTGGTGGAACCGAGGGGCCACAGTGACACTGTGGGGCCTTTTGGAAGCAACAGGACCCTGGTGGGAAGCCACGGGATGATTAATCCTGCACGAACCTGCTCCAGGTGGGCTCCTCTCTCCCGGCTTCCACAGGTGCTGCTAGGATCCCACTCCGGCACTGGCTTGGCATGGGCTCACGGCTTCCTTTGGCAATGGCTCTGCTCCAGGATGGCATGCTGCAGAGAATGCAGGTAGATTTTGTGCTCACTCCTGGCATGCAGCTGGACAATAAAGCCTGATCCAGCCCCCCCTCAGCATATGTCCGGCTCTGGCATTGGGGCGGGGCAACTTTGGGAGCAGCCCCAGCCCTGCTCCTGCTCCCGGCTGGGCACCCAGCTGCTGGGACACAGGTGTGTCCTGATGCCACCGTCTACTCCTTTGAGAAGGGGAGGACAGAGTGCATCAGGGAGTTTGGTGTGGCTTACATGCGGCAAGGAGAAGGTGCAGCCCCAAACTGGCTTTCACTTCTAGAACCTTTTGCTATTGCGGGAGCAGCTGCTGGAGCTTTTCAACCGAGCTGCAAGAGTGAAAAGTGTGATGGCATGTCTATCTGAGAAGGAAGGTTCGGTGCCGCAGCCTGTTGTGCACAATTTATATGCTGATAACAGAAGGGGGTGCTTTTGGAACGTTTTCCTTCCTGACACTTCTGTCTCTGTGAGCTTTAGCTGCTTGGACTCAGGGATACCGAAGGTGTGTGAAAGTGACTGGGATGCGAGAATCATGTTGCACAGGGAACAGGGAAGGTCAGCAAATGTTTCCTGTCCTGGCACATCTCTCAGTCTGAACTGCAGCTGCAGATGCTTCACTTCCGCCAAGGACTCTGCCACCTTGAGAGAAGGATGCGCTCTATGGAGTTGAGAAAGAAAGTGCGTCTCACTAGCTTCTTTCCTCTACTTCATAGACAGCAAAGGGGCTATGAAAGGCAGCACTGGCTTTTTGTTCTAGGACTTCTTCTTTACAAGCAGCTGCTGGATGTTTGGAAGGGGGTTTGGGATATGCAAAAATGAGAGGCTAAGATGGTAAGAGGGTAAGATGGAAGTCATCTGGCAAAAGCAGAGCTCACAAAAGGGCCAGCTGAGAAAGCTCTTGCTGCCTACAACTTCAACTGCACCCCTCAAAGCAGCAGCACACACGCTGCTCTCGGCACTTTCCTTCTCAGCTCTACGCACCATCCTAAGCCTTGCCTCTCCCACACTCAGGATCCAAAGACAACGGCACCAGGGACTGCTCACACACTAAAGGCACCAGGACAAAAGGCTCACCAGCTTGGCCTTTGCATTCCCGCTGACAGCTCCACAGCTTGAACCCAGAGAACTGCCTGCTGCCAACAGCCTTTCCAATCACTCTGAGCACCTCATGACAAGGAGTGTGGGGAATGAATCTCCAGCAGCCTCCTGCCCCAGGCTGTCCCCCGGGAGCAGCCCTGCTCCAGGCCGTGACTGCCACCTGCACAGCCAAAGGACCCAGAGCCGGTGTTACACACCACGGCTGTGCCTGGCACAGAGACACCAGTGGCCACACAAGTGGCCATGGCACTGTCCACACACAGTCCCTGCTGCTGCTCCCCCAGCCGCTGGCACCAACTCCCAGCCACCCACTCCTAAAGCCACGGGGCCCACTGGGACACTGCGGGGGCTCGTGGAAGCCAGCGGCCATTGTGACACAGCGGGGCTGCACAGAGCCCACGGTGCTTTGTGACCCGTGGCTCCCAGGAGAGCCTTTGTGATGCTGGGGAACTACAAGGAAGCCTGCCTCCTCTGTGACACCACCACAGAAGCTCAGGGGAGCCCTGGAGACCGTGCTGATGCTATTGAACCTGATGCAACCCTGCCTCCTCTGTGACACCACAGAAGCTCTTGGAGCCCTGGAGACCGTGGTGATGCTATGGAACCTGATGCAACCCTGCCTCCTCTGTGACACCACAGAACCTCTGGGAGCCCTGGAGACCGTGCTGATGCTATGGAACCTGATGCAACCCTGCCTCCACTGTGACACCACAGAAGCTCAGGGAGCCCTGGAGACTGTGGTGATGCTATGGAACCTGATGCAACCCTGCCTCCACTGTGACACCACAGAACCTCTGGGAGCCCTGGAGACCGTGCTGATGCTATGGAACCTGATGCAACCCTGCCTCCACTGTGACACCACAGAAGCTCGGGGAGCTCTGCAGACCGTGGGGATGCTGGCGAAGCTGACGGAACCCTGGGCACCACAGTGACGCTATGGAACCTGGTGGAACCGAGGGGCCACAGTGACACTGTGGGGCCTTTTGGAAGCAACAGGACCCTGGTGGGAAGCCACGGGATGATTAATCCTGCACGAACCTGCTCCAGGTGGGCTCCTCTCTCCCGGCTTCCACAGGTGCTGCTAGGATCCCACTCCGGCACTGGCTTGGCACGGGCTCACGGCTTCCTTTGGCAATGGCTCTGCTCCAGGATGGCATGCTGCAGAGAATGCAGGTAGATTTTGTGCTCACTCCTGGCATGCAGCTGGACAATAAAGCCTGATCCAGCCCCCCCTCAGCATATGTCCGGCTCTGGCATTGGGGCGGGGCAACTTTGGGAGCAGCCCCAGCCCTGCTCCTGCTCCCGGCTGGGCACCCAGCTGCTGGGACACAGGTGTGTCCTGATGCCACCGTCTACTCCTTTGAGAAGGGGAGGACAGAGTGCATCAGGGAGTTTGGTGTGGCTTACATGCGGCAAGGAGAAGGTGCAGCCCCAAACTGGCTTTCACTTCTAGAACCTTTTGCTATTGCGGGAGCAGCTGCTGGAGCTTTTCAACCGAGCTGCAAGAGTGAAAAGTGTGATGGCATGTCTATCTGAGAAGGAAGGTTCGGTGCCGCAGCCTGTTGTGCACAATTTATATGCTGATAAGAGAAGGGGGTGCTTTTGCAACGTTTTCCTTCCTGACACTTCTGTCTCTGTGAGCTTTAGCTGCTTGGACTCAGGGATACCGAAGGTATGTGAAAGTGACTGGGATGCGAGAATCATGTTGCACAGGGAACAGGGAAGGTCAGCAAATGTTTCCTGTCCTGGCACATCTCTCAGTCTGAACTGCAGCTGCAGATGCTTCACTTCCGCCAAGGACTCTGCCACCTTGAGAGAAGGATGCGCTCTATGGAGTTGAGAAAGAAAGTGCGTCTCACTAGCTTCTTTCCTCTACTTCATAGACAGCAAAGGGGCTATGAAAGGCAGCACTGGCTTTTTGTTCTAGGACTTCTTCTTTACAAGCAGCTGCTGGATGTTTGGAAGGGGGTTTGGGATATGCAAAAATGAGAGGCTAAGATGGTAAGAGGGTAAGATGGAAGTCATCTGGCAAAAGCAGAGCTCACAAAAGGGCCAGCTGAGAAAGCTCTTGCTGCCTACAACTTCAACTGCACCCCTCAAAGCAGCAGCACACACGCTGCTCTCGGCACTTTCCTTCTCAGCTCTACGCACCATCCTAAGCCTTGCCTCTCCCACACTCAGGATCCAAAGACAACGGCACCAGGGACTGCTCACACACTAAAGGCACCAGGACAAAAGGCTCACCAGCTTGGCCTTTGCATTCCCGCTGACAGCTCCACAGCTTGAACCCAGAGAACTGCCTGCTGCCAACAGCCTTTCCAATCACTCTGAGCACCTCATGACAAGGAGTGTGGGGAATGAATCTCCAGCAGCCTCCTGCCCCAGGCTGTCCCCCGGGAGCAGCCCTGCTCCAGGCCGTGACTGCCACCTGCACAGCCAAAGGACCCAGAGCCGGTGTTACACACCACGGCTGTGCCTGGCACAGAGACACCAGTGGCCACACAAGTGGCCATGGCACTGTCCACACACAGTCCCTGCTGCTGCTCCCCCAGCCGCTGGCACCAACTCCCAGCCACCCACTCCTAAAGCCACGGGGCCCACTGGGACACTGCGGGGGCTCGTGGAAGCCAGCGGCCATTGTGACACAGCGGGGCTGCACAGAGCCCACGGTGCTTTGTGACCCGTGGCTCCCAGGAGAGCCTTTGTGATGCTGGGGAACTACAAGGAAGCCTGCCTCCTCTGTGACACCACCACAGAAGCTCAGGGGAGCCCTGGAGACCGTGCTGATGCTATTGAACCTGATGCAACCCTGCCTCCTCTGTGACACCACAGAAGCTCTTGGAGCCCTGGAGACCGTGGTGATGCTATGGAACCTGATGCAACCCTGCCTCCTCTGTGACACCACAGAACCTCTGGGAGCCCTGGAGACCGTGCTGATGCTATGGAACCTGATGCAACCCTGCCTCCACTGTGACACCACAGAAGCTCAGGGAGCCCTGGAGACTGTGGTGATGCTATGGAACCTGATGCAACCCTGCCTCCACTGTGACACCACAGAACCTCTGGGAGCCCTGGAGACTGTGGTGATGCTATGGAACCTGATGCAACCCTGCCTCCACTGTGACACCACAGAAGCTCGGGGAGCTCTGCAGACCGTGGGGATGCTGGCGAAGCTGACGGAACCCTGGGCACCACAGTGACGCTATGGAACCTGGTGGAACCGAGGGGCCACAGTGACACTGTGGGGCCTTTTGGAAGCAACAGGACCCTGGTGGGAAGCCACGGGATGATTAATCCTGCACGAACCTGCTCCAGGTGGGCTCCTCTCTCCCGGCTTCCACAGGTGCTGCTAGGATCCCACTCCGGCACTGGCTTGGCACGGGCTCACGGCTTCCTTTGGCAATGGCTCTGCTCCAGGATGGCATGCTGCAGAGAATGCAGGTAGATTTTGTGCTCACTCCTGGCATGCAGCTGGACAATAAAGCCTGATCCAGCCCCCCCTCAGCATATGTCCGGCTCTGGCATTGGGGCGGGGCAACTTTGGGAGCAGCCCCAGCCCTGCTCCTGCTCCCGGCTGGGCACCCAGCTGCTGGGACACAGGTGTGTCCTGATGCCACCGTCTACTCCTTTGAGAAGGGGAGGACAGAGTGCATCAGGGAGTTTGGTGTGGCTTACATGCGGCAAGGAGAAGGTGCAGCCCCAAACTGGCTTTCACTTCTAGAACCTTTTGCTATTGCGGGAGCAGCTGCTGGAGCTTTTCAACCGAGCTGCAAGAGTGAAAAGTGTGATGGCATGTCTATCTGAGAAGGAAGGTTCGGTGCCGCAGCCTGTTGTGCACAATTTATATGCTGATAACAGAAGGGGGTGCTTTTGGAACGTTTTCCTTCCTGACACTTCTGTCTCTGTGAGCTTTAGCTGCTTGGACTCAGGGATACCGAAGGTGTGTGAAAGTGACTGGGATGCGAGAATCATGTTGCACAGGGAACAGGGAAGGTCAGCAAATGTTTCCTGTCCTGGCACATCTCTCAGTCTGAACTGCAGCTGCAGATGCTTCACTTCCGCCAAGGACTCTGCCACCTTGAGAGAAGGATGCGCTCTATGGAGTTGAGAAAGAAAGTGCGTCTCACTAGCTTCTTTCCTCTACTTCATAGACAGCAAAGGGGCTATGAAAGGCAGCACTGGCTTTTTGTTCTAGGACTTCTTCTTTACAAGCAGCTGCTGGATGTTTGGAAGGGGGTTTGGGATATGCAAAAATGAGAGGCTAAGATGGTAAGAGGGTAAGATGGAAGTCATCTGGCAAAAGCAGAGCTCACAAAAGGGCCAGCTGAGAAAGCTCTTGCTGCCTACAACTTCAACTGCACCCCTCAAAGCAGCAGCACACACGCTGCTCTCGGCACTTTCCTTCTCAGCTCTACGCACCATCCTAAGCCTTGCCTCTCCCACACTCAGGATCCAAAGACAACGGCACCAGGGACTGCTCACACACTAAAGGCACCAGGACAAAAGGCTCACCAGCTTGGCCTTTGCATTCCCGCTGACAGCTCCACAGCTTGAACCCAGAGAACTGCCTGCTGCCAACAGCCTTTCCAATCACTCTGAGCACCTCATGACAAGGAGTGTGGGGAATGAATCTCCAGCAGCCTCCTGCCCCAGGCTGTCCCCCGGGAGCAGCCCTGCTCCAGGCCGTGACTGCCACCTGCACAGCCAAAGGACCCAGAGCCGGTGTTACACACCACGGCTGTGCCTGGCACAGAGACACCAGTGGCCACACAAGTGGCCATGGCACTGTCCACACACAGTCCCTGCTGCTGCTCCCCCAGCCGCTGGCACCAACTCCCAGCCACCCACTCCTAAAGCCACGGGGCCCACTGGGACACTGCGGGGGCTCGTGGAAGCCAGCGGCCATTGTGACACAGCGGGGCTGCACAGAGCCCACGGTGCTTTGTGACCCGTGGCTCCCAGGAGAGCCTTTGTGATGCTGGGGAACTACAAGGAAGCCTGCCTCCTCTGTGACACCACCACAGAAGCTCAGGGGAGCCCTGGAGACCGTGCTGATGCTATTGAACCTGATGCAACCCTGCCTCCTCTGTGACACCACAGAAGCTCTTGGAGCCCTGGAGACCGTGGTGATGCTATGGAACCTGATGCAACCCTGCCTCCTCTGTGACACCACAGAACCTCTGGGAGCCCTGGAGACCGTGCTGATGCTATGGAACCTGATGCAACCCTGCCTCCACTGTGACACCACAGAAGCTCAGGGAGCCCTGGAGACTGTGGTGATGCTATGGAACCTGATGCAACCCTGCCTCCACTGTGACACCACAGAACCTCTGGGAGCCCTGGAGACCGTGCTGATGCTATGGAACCTGATGCAACCCTGCCTCCACTGTGACACCACAGAAGCTCGGGGAGCTCTGCAGACCGTGGGGATGCTGGCGAAGCTGACGGAACCCTGGGCACCACAGTGACGCTATGGAACCTGGTGGAACCGAGGGGCCACAGTGACACTGTGGGGCCTTTTGGAAGCAACAGGACCCTGGTGGGAAGCCACGGGATGATTAATCCTGCACGAACCTGCTCCAGGTGGGCTCCTCTCTCCCGGCTTCCACAGGTGCTGCTAGGATCCCACTCCGGCACTGGCTTGGCACGGGCTCACGGCTTCCTTTGGCAATGGCTCTGCTCCAGGATGGCATGCTGCAGAGAATGCAGGTAGATTTTGTGCTCACTCCTGGCATGCAGCTGGACAATAAAGCCTGATCCAGCCCCCCCTCAGCATATGTCCGGCTCTGGCATTGGGGCGGGGCAACTTTGGGAGCAGCCCCAGCCCTGCTCCTGCTCCCGGCTGGGCACCCAGCTGCTGGGACACAGGTGTGTCCTGATGCCACCGTCTACTCCTTTGAGAAGGGGAGGACAGAGTGCATCAGGGAGTTTGGTGTGGCTTACATGCGGCAAGGAGAAGGTGCAGCCCCAAACTGGCTTTCACTTCTAGAACCTTTTGCTATTGCGGGAGCAGCTGCTGGAGCTTTTCAACCGAGCTGCAAGAGTGAAAAGTGTGATGGCATGTCTATCTGAGAAGGAAGGTTCGGTGCCGCAGCCTGTTGTGCACAATTTATATGCTGATAAGAGAAGGGGGTGCTTTTGGAACGTTTTCCTTCCTGACACTTCTGTCTCTGTGAGCTTTAGCTGCTTGGACTCAGGGATACCGAAGGTATGTGAAAGTGACTGGGATGCGAGAATCATGTTGCACAGGGAACAGGGAAGGTCAGCAAATGTTTCCTGTCCTGGCACATCTCTCAGTCTGAACTGCAGCTGCAGATGCTTCACTTCCGCCAAGGACTCTGCCACCTTGAGAGAAGGATGCGCTCTATGGAGTTGAGAAAGAAAGTGCGTCTCACTAGCTTCTTTCCTCTACTTCATAGACAGCAAAGGGGCTATGAAAGGCAGCACTGGCTTTTTGTTCTAGGACTTCTTCTTTACAAGCAGCTGCTGGATGTTTGGAAGGGGGTTTGGGATATGCAAAAATGAGAGGCTAAGATGGTAAGAGGGTAAGATGGAAGTCATCTGGCAAAAGCAGAGCTCACAAAAGGGCCAGCTGAGAAAGCTCTTGCTGCCTACAACTTCAACTGCACCCCTCAAAGCAGCAGCACACACGCTGCTCTCGGCACTTTCCTTCTCAGCTCTACGCACCATCCTAAGCCTTGCCTCTCCCACACTCAGGATCCAAAGACAACGGCACCAGGGACTGCTCACACACTAAAGGCACCAGGACAAAAGGCTCACCAGCTTGGCCTTTGCATTCCCGCTGACAGCTCCACAGCTTGAACCCAGAGAACTGCCTGCTGCCAACAGCCTTTCCAATCACTCTGAGCACCTCATGACAAGGAGTGTGGGGAATGAATCTCCAGCAGCCTCCTGCCCCAGGCTGTCCCCCGGGAGCAGCCCTGCTCCAGGCCGTGACTGCCACCTGCACAGCCAAAGGACCCAGAGCCGGTGTTACACACCACGGCTGTGCCTGGCACAGAGACACCAGTGGCCACACAAGTGGCCATGGCACTGTCCACACACAGTCCCTGCTGCTGCTCCCCCAGCCGCTGGCACCAACTCCCAGCCACCCACTCCTAAAGCCACGGGGCCCACTGGGACACTGCGGGGGCTCGTGGAAGCCAGCGGCCATTGTGACACAGCGGGGCTGCACAGAGCCCACGGTGCTTTGTGACCCGTGGCTCCCAGGAGAGCCTTTGTGATGCTGGGGAACTACAAGGAAGCCTGCCTCCTCTGTGACACCACCACAGAAGCTCAGGGGAGCCCTGGAGACCGTGCTGATGCTATTGAACCTGATGCAACCCTGCCTCCTCTGTGACACCACAGAAGCTATTGGAGCCCTGGAGACCGTGGTGATGCTATGGAACCTGATGCAACCCTGCCTCCTCTGTGACACCACAGAACCTCTGGGAGCCCTGGAGACCGTGCTGATGCTATGGAACCTGATGCAACCCTGCCTCCACTGTGACACCACAGAAGCTCAGGGAGCCCTGGAGACTGTGGTGATGCTATGGAACCTGATGCAACCCTGCCTCCACTGTGACACCACAGAACCTCTGGGAGCCCTGGAGACTGTGGTGATGCTATGGAACCTGATGCAACCCTGCCTCCACTGTGACACCACAGAAGCTCGGGGAGCTCTGCAGACCGTGGGGATGCTGGCGAAGCTGACGGAACCCTGGGCACCACAGTGACGCTATGGAACCTGGTGGAACCGAGGGGCCACAGTGACACTGTGGGGCCTTTTGGAAGCAACAGGACCCTGGTGGGAAGCCACGGGATGATTAATCCTGCACGAACCTGCTCCAGGTGGGCTCCTCTCTCCCGGCTTCCACAGGTGCTGCTAGGATCCCACTCCGGCACTGGCTTGGCACGGGCTCACGGCTTCCTTTGGCAATGGCTCTGCTCCAGGATGGCATGCTGCAGAGAATGCAGGTAGATTTTGTGCTCACTCCTGGCATGCAGCTGGACAATAAAGCCTGATCCAGCCCCCCCTCAGCATATGTCCGGCTCTGGCATTGGGGCGGGGCAACTTTGGGAGCAGCCCCAGCCCTGCTCCTGCTCCCGGCTGGGCACCCAGCTGCTGGGACACAGGTGTGTCCTGATGCCACCGTCTACTCCTTTGAGAAGGGGAGGACAGAGTGCATCAGGGAGTTTGGTGTGGCTTACATGCGGCAAGGAGAAGGTGCAGCCCCAAACTGGCTTTCACTTCTAGAACCTTTTGCTATTGCGGGAGCAGCTGCTGGAGCTTTTCAACCGAGCTGCAAGAGTGAAAAGTGTGATGGCATGTCTATCTGAGAAGGAAGGTTCGGTGCCGCAGCCTGTTGTGCACAATTTATATGCTGATAACAGAAGGGGGTGCTTTTGGAACGTTTTCCTTCCTGACACTTCTGTCTCTGTGAGCTTTAGCTGCTTGGACTCAGGGATACCGAAGGTGTGTGAAAGTGACTGGGATGCGAGAATCATGTTGCACAGGGAACAGGGAAGGTCAGCAAATGTTTCCTGTCCTGGCACATCTCTCAGTCTGAACTGCAGCTGCAGATGCTTCACTTCCGCCAAGGACTCTGCCACCTTGAGAGAAGGATGCGCTCTATGGAGTTGAGAAAGAAAGTGCGTCTCACTAGCTTCTTTCCTCTACTTCATAGACAGCAAAGGGGCTATGAAAGGCAGCACTGGCTTTTTGTTCTAGGACTTCTTCTTTACAAGCAGCTGCTGGATGTTTGGAAGGGGGTTTGGGATATGCAAAAATGAGAGGCTAAGATGGTAAGAGGGTAAGATGGAAGTCATCTGGCAAAAGCAGAGCTCACAAAAGGGCCAGCTGAGAAAGCTCTTGCTGCCTACAACTTCAACTGCACCCCTCAAAGCAGCAGCACACACGCTGCTCTCGGCACTTTCCTTCTCAGCTCTACGCACCATCCTAAGCCTTGCCTCTCCCACACTCAGGATCCAAAGACAACGGCACCAGGGACTGCTCACACACTAAAGGCACCAGGACAAAAGGCTCACCAGCTTGGCCTTTGCATTCCCGCTGACAGCTCCACAGCTTGAACCCAGAGAACTGCCTGCTGCCAACAGCCTTTCCAATCACTCTGAGCACCTCATGACAAGGAGTGTGGGGAATGAATCTCCAGCAGCCTCCTGCCCCAGGCTGTCCCCCGGGAGCAGCCCTGCTCCAGGCCGTGACTGCCACCTGCACAGCCAAAGGACCCAGAGCCGGTGTTACACACCACGGCTGTGCCTGGCACAGAGACACCAGTGGCCACACAAGTGGCCATGGCACTGTCCACACACAGTCCCTGCTGCTGCTCCCCCAGCCGCTGGCACCAACTCCCAGCCACCCACTCCTAAAGCCACGGGGCCCACTGGGACACTGCGGGGGCTCGTGGAAGCCAGCGGCCATTGTGACACAGCGGGGCTGCACAGAGCCCACGGTGCTTTGTGACCCGTGGCTCCCAGGAGAGCCTTTGTGATGCTGGGGAACTACAAGGAAGCCTGCCTCCTCTGTGACACCACCACAGAAGCTCAGGGGAGCCCTGGAGACCGTGCTGATGCTATTGAACCTGATGCAACCCTGCCTCCTCTGTGACACCACAGAAGCTCTTGGAGCCCTGGAGACCGTGGTGATGCTATGGAACCTGATGCAACCCTGCCTCCTCTGTGACACCACAGAACCTCTGGGAGCCCTGCAGACCGTGCTGATGCTATGGAACCTGATGCAACCCTGCCTCCACTGTGACACCACAGAAGCTCAGGGAGCCCTGGAGACTGTGGTGATGCTATGGAACCTGATGCAACCCTGCCTCCACTGTGACACCACAGAACCTCTGGGAGCCCTGGAGACCGTGCTGATGCTATGGAACCTGATGCAACCCTGCCTCCACTGTGACACCACAGAAGCTCGGGGAGCTCTGCAGACCGTGGGGATGCTGGCGAAGCTGACGGAACCCTGGGCACCACAGTGACGCTATGGAACCTGGTGGAACCGAGGGGCCACAGTGACACTGTGGGGCCTTTTGGAAGCAACAGGACCCTGGTGGGAAGCCACGGGATGATTAATCCTGCACGAACCTGCTCCAGGTGGGCTCCTCTCTCCCGGCTTCCACAGGTGCTGCTAGGATCCCACTCCGGCACTGGCTTGGCACGGGCTCACGGCTTCCTTTGGCAATGGCTCTGCTCCAGGATGGCATGCTGCAGAGAATGCAGGTAGATTTTGTGCTCACTCCTGGCATGCAGCTGGACAATAAAGCCTGATCCAGCCCCCCCTCAGCATATGTCCGGCTCTGGCATTGGGGCGGGGCAACTTTGGGAGCAGCCCCAGCCCTGCTCCTGCTCCCGGCTGGGCACCCAGCTGCTGGGACACAGGTGTGTCCTGATGCCACCGTCTACTCCTTTGAGAAGGGGAGGACAGAGTGCATCAGGGAGTTTGGTGTGGCTTACATGCGGCAAGGAGAAGGTGCAGCCCCAAACTGGCTTTCACTTCTAGAACCTTTTGCTATTGCGGGAGCAGCTGCTGGAGCTTTTCAACCGAGCTGCAAGAGTGAAAAGTGTGATGGCATGTCTATCTGAGAAGGAAGGTTCGGTGCCGCAGCCTGTTGTGCACAATTTATATGCTGATAAGAGAAGGGGGTGCTTTTGCAACGTTTTCCTTCCTGACACTTCTGTCTCTGTGAGCTTTAGCTGCTTGGACTCAGGGATACCGAAGGTATGTGAAAGTGACTGGGATGCGAGAATCATGTTGCACAGGGAACAGGGAAGGTCAGCAAATGTTTCCTGTCCTGGCACATCTCTCAGTCTGAACTGCAGCTGCAGATGCTTCACTTCCGCCAAGGACTCTGCCACCTTGAGAGAAGGATGCGCTCTATGGAGTTGAGAAAGAAAGTGCGTCTCACTAGCTTCTTTCCTCTACTTCATAGACAGCAAAGGGGCTATGAAAGGCAGCACTGGCTTTTTGTTCTAGGACTTCTTCTTTACAAGCAGCTGCTGGATGTTTGGAAGGGGGTTTGGGATATGCAAAAATGAGAGGCTAAGATGGTAAGAGGGTAAGATGGAAGTCATCTGGCAAAAGCAGAGCTCACAAAAGGGCCAGCTGAGAAAGCTCTTGCTGCCTACAACTTCAACTGCACCCCTCAAAGCAGCAGCACACACGCTGCTCTCGGCACTTTCCTTCTCAGCTCTACGCACCATCCTAAGCCTTGCCTCTCCCACACTCAGGATCCAAAGACAACGGCACCAGGGACTGCTCACACACTAAAGGCACCAGGACAAAAGGCTCACCAGCTTGGCCTTTGCATTCCCGCTGACAGCTCCACAGCTTGAACCCAGAGAACTGCCTGCTGCCAACAGCCTTTCCAATCACTCTGAGCACCTCATGACAAGGAGTGTGGGGAATGAATCTCCAGCAGCCTCCTGCCCCAGGCTGTCCCCCGGGAGCAGCCCTGCTCCAGGCCGTGACTGCCACCTGCACAGCCAAAGGACCCAGAGCCGGTGTTACACACCACGGCTGTGCCTGGCACAGAGACACCAGTGGCCACACAAGTGGCCATGGCACTGTCCACACACAGTCCCTGCTGCTGCTCCCCCAGCCGCTGGCACCAACTCCCAGCCACCCACTCCTAAAGCCACGGGGCCCACTGGGACACTGCGGGGGCTCGTGGAAGCCAGCGGCCATTGTGACACAGCGGGGCTGCACAGAGCCCACGGTGCTTTGTGACCCGTGGCTCCCAGGAGAGCCTTTGTGATGCTGGGGAACTACAAGGAAGCCTGCCTCCTCTGTGACACCACCACAGAAGCTCAGGGGAGCCCTGGAGACCGTGCTGATGCTATTGAACCTGATGCAACCCTGCCTCCTCTGTGACACCACAGAAGCTCTTGGAGCCCTGGAGACCGTGGTGATGCTATGGAACCTGATGCAACCCTGCCTCCTCTGTGACACCACAGAACCTCTGGGAGCCCTGGAGACCGTGCTGATGCTATGGAACCTGATGCAACCCTGCCTCCACTGTGACACCACAGAAGCTCAGGGAGCCCTGGAGACTGTGGTGATGCTATGGAACCTGATGCAACCCTGCCTCCACTGTGACACCACAGAACCTCTGGGAGCCCTGGAGACTGTGGTGATGCTATGGAACCTGATGCAACCCTGCCTCCACTGTGACACCACAGAAGCTCGGGGAGCTCTGCAGACCGTGGGGATGCTGGCGAAGCTGACGGAACCCTGGGCACCACAGTGACGCTATGGAACCTGGTGGAACCGAGGGGCCACAGTGACACTGTGGGGCCTTTTGGAAGCAACAGGACCCTGGTGGGAAGCCACGGGATGATTAATCCTGCACGAACCTGCTCCAGGTGGGCTCCTCTCTCCCGGCTTCCACAGGTGCTGCTAGGATCCCACTCCGGCACTGGCTTGGCACGGGCTCACGGCTTCCTTTGGCAATGGCTCTGCTCCAGGATGGCATGCTGCAGAGAATGCAGGTAGATTTTGTGCTCACTCCTGGCATGCAGCTGGACAATAAAGCCTGATCCAGCCCCCCCTCAGCATATGTCCGGCTCTGGCATTGGGGCGGGGCAACTTTGGGAGCAGCCCCAGCCCTGCTCCTGCTCCCGGCTGGGCACCCAGCTGCTGGGACACAGGTGTGTCCTGATGCCACCGTCTACTCCTTTGAGAAGGGGAGGACAGAGTGCATCAGGGAGTTTGGTGTGGCTTACATGCGGCAAGGAGAAGGTGCAGCCCCAAACTGGCTTTCACTTCTAGAACCTTTTGCTATTGCGGGAGCAGCTGCTGGAGCTTTTCAACCGAGCTGCAAGAGTGAAAAGTGTGATGGCATGTCTATCTGAGAAGGAAGGTTCGGTGCCGCAGCCTGTTGTGCACAATTTATATGCTGATAAGAGAAGGGGGTGCTTTTGGAACGTTTTCCTTCCTGACACTTCTGTCTCTGTGAGCTTTAGCTGCTTGGACTCAGGGATACCGAAGGTATGTGAAAGTGACTGGGATGCGAGAATCATGTTGCACAGGGAACAGGGAAGGTCAGCAAATGTTTCCTGTCCTGGCACATCTCTCAGTCTGAACTGCAGCTGCAGATGCTTCACTTCCGCCAAGGACTCTGCCACCTTGAGAGAAGGATGCGCTCTATGGAGTTGAGAAAGAAAGTGCGTCTCACTAGCTTCTTTCCTCTACTTCATAGACAGCAAAGGGGCTATGAAAGGCAGCACTGGCTTTTTGTTCTAGGACTTCTTCTTTACAAGCAGCTGCTGGATGTTTGGAAGGGGGTTTGGGATATGCAAAAATGAGAGGCTAAGATGGTAAGAGGGTAAGATGGAAGTCATCTGGCAAAAGCAGAGCTCACAAAAGGGCCAGCTGAGAAAGCTCTTGCTGCCTACAACTTCAACTGCACCCCTCAAAGCAGCAGCACACACGCTGCTCTCGGCACTTTCCTTCTCAGCTCTACGCACCATCCTAAGCCTTGCCTCTCCCACACTCAGGATCCAAAGACAACGGCACCAGGGACTGCTCACACACTAAAGGCACCAGGACAAAAGGCTCACCAGCTTGGCCTTTGCATTCCCGCTGACAGCTCCACAGCTTGAACCCAGAGAACTGCCTGCTGCCAACAGCCTTTCCAATCACTCTGAGCACCTCATGACAAGGAGTGTGGGGAATGAATCTCCAGCAGCCTCCTGCCCCAGGCTGTCCCCCGGGAGCAGCCCTGCTCCAGGCCGTGACTGCCACCTGCACAGCCAAAGGACCCAGAGCCGGTGTTACACACCACGGCTGTGCCTGGCACAGAGACACCAGTGGCCACACAAGTGGCCATGGCACTGTCCACACACAGTCCCTGCTGCTGCTCCCCCAGCCGCTGGCACCAACTCCCAGCCACCCACTCCTAAAGCCACGGGGCCCACTGGGACACTGCGGGGGCTCGTGGAAGCCAGCGGCCATTGTGACACAGCGGGGCTGCACAGAGCCCACGGTGCTTTGTGACCCGTGGCTCCCAGGAGAGCCTTTGTGATGCTGGGGAACTACAAGGAAGCCTGCCTCCTCTGTGACACCACCACAGAAGCTCAGGGGAGCCCTGGAGACCGTGCTGATGCTATTGAACCTGATGCAACCCTGCCTCCTCTGTGACACCACAGAAGCTCTTGGAGCCCTGGAGACCGTGGTGATGCTATGGAACCTGATGCAACCCTGCCTCCTCTGTGACACCACAGAACCTCTGGGAGCCCTGGAGACCGTGCTGATGCTATGGAACCTGATGCAACCCTGCCTCCACTGTGACACCACAGAAGCTCAGGGAGCCCTGGAGACTGTGGTGATGCTATGGAACCTGATGCAACCCTGCCTCCACTGTGACACCACAGAACCTCTGGGAGCCCTGGAGACTGTGGTGATGCTATGGAACCTGATGCAACCCTGCCTCCACTGTGACACCACAGAAGCTCGGGGAGCTCTGCAGACCGTGGGGATGCTGGCGAAGCTGACGGAACCCTGGGCACCACAGTGACGCTATGGAACCTGGTGGAACCGAGGGGCCACAGTGACACTGTGGGGCCTTTTGGAAGCAACAGGACCCTGGTGGGAAGCCACGGGATGATTAATCCTGCACGAACCTGCTCCAGGTGGGCTCCTCTCTCCCGGCTTCCACAGGTGCTGCTAGGATCCCACTCCGGCACTGGCTTGGCACGGGCTCACGGCTTCCTTTGGCAATGGCTCTGCTCCAGGATGGCATGCTGCAGAGAATGCAGGTAGATTTTGTGCTCACTCCTGGCATGCAGCTGGACAATAAAGCCTGATCCAGCCCCCCCTCAGCATATGTCCGGCTCTGGCATTGGGGCGGGGCAACTTTGGGAGCAGCCCCAGCCCTGCTCCTGCTCCCGGCTGGGCACCCAGCTGCTGGGACACAGGTGTGTCCTGATGCCACCGTCTACTCCTTTGAGAAGGGGAGGACAGAGTGCATCAGGGAGTTTGGTGTGGCTTACATGCGGCAAGGAGAAGGTGCAGCCCCAAACTGGCTTTCACTTCTAGAACCTTTTGCTATTGCGGGAGCAGCTGCTGGAGCTTTTCAACCGAGCTGCAAGAGTGAAAAGTGTGATGGCATGTCTATCTGAGAAGGAAGGTTCGGTGCCGCAGCCTGTTGTGCACAATTTATATGCTGATAACAGAAGGGGGTGCTTTTGGAACGTTTTCCTTCCTGACACTTCTGTCTCTGTGAGCTTTAGCTGCTTGGACTCAGGGATACCGAAGGTGTGTGAAAGTGACTGGGATGCGAGAATCATGTTGCACAGGGAACAGGGAAGGTCAGCAAATGTTTCCTGTCCTGGCACATCTCTCAGTCTGAACTGCAGCTGCAGATGCTTCACTTCCGCCAAGGACTCTGCCACCTTGAGAGAAGGATGCGCTCTATGGAGTTGAGAAAGAAAGTGCGTCTCACTAGCTTCTTTCCTCTACTTCATAGACAGCAAAGGGGCTATGAAAGGCAGCACTGGCTTTTTGTTCTAGGACTTCTTCTTTACAAGCAGCTGCTGGATGTTTGGAAGGGGGTTTGGGATATGCAAAAATGAGAGGCTAAGATGGTAAGAGGGTAAGATGGAAGTCATCTGGCAAAAGCAGAGCTCACAAAAGGGCCAGCTGAGAAAGCTCTTGCTGCCTACAACTTCAACTGCACCCCTCAAAGCAGCAGCACACACGCTGCTCTCGGCACTTTCCTTCTCAGCTCTACGCACCATCCTAAGCCTTGCCTCTCCCACACTCAGGATCCAAAGACAACGGCACCAGGGACTGCTCACACACTAAAGGCACCAGGACAAAAGGCTCACCAGCTTGGCCTTTGCATTCCCGCTGACAGCTCCACAGCTTGAACCCAGAGAACTGCCTGCTGCCAACAGCCTTTCCAATCACTCTGAGCACCTCATGACAAGGAGTGTGGGGAATGAATCTCCAGCAGCCTCCTGCCCCAGGCTGTCCCCCGGGAGCAGCCCTGCTCCAGGCCGTGACTGCCACCTGCACAGCCAAAGGACCCAGAGCCGGTGTTACACACCACGGCTGTGCCTGGCACAGAGACACCAGTGGCCACACAAGTGGCCATGGCACTGTCCACACACAGTCCCTGCTGCTGCTCCCCCAGCCGCTGGCACCAACTCCCAGCCACCCACTCCTAAAGCCACGGGGCCCACTGGGACACTGCGGGGGCTCGTGGAAGCCAGCGGCCATTGTGACACAGCGGGGCTGCACAGAGCCCACGGTGCTTTGTGACCCGTGGCTCCCAGGAGAGCCTTTGTGATGCTGGGGAACTACAAGGAAGCCTGCCTCCTCTGTGACACCACCACAGAAGCTCAGGGGAGCCCTGGAGACCGTGCTGATGCTATTGAACCTGATGCAACCCTGCCTCCTCTGTGACACCACAGAAGCTCTTGGAGCCCTGGAGACCGTGGTGATGCTATGGAACCTGATGCAACCCTGCCTCCTCTGTGACACCACAGAACCTCTGGGAGCCCTGGAGACCGTGCTGATGCTATGGAACCTGATGCAACCCTGCCTCCACTGTGACACCACAGAAGCTCAGGGAGCCCTGGAGACTGTGGTGATGCTATGGAACCTGATGCAACCCTGCCTCCACTGTGACACCACAGAACCTCTGGGAGCCCTGGAGACCGTGCTGATGCTATGGAACCTGATGCAACCCTGCCTCCACTGTGACACCACAGAAGCTCGGGGAGCTCTGCAGACCGTGGGGATGCTGGCGAAGCTGACGGAACCCTGGGCACCACAGTGACGCTATGGAACCTGGTGGAACCGAGGGGCCACAGTGACACTGTGGGGCCTTTTGGAAGCAACAGGACCCTGGTGGGAAGCCACGGGATGATTAATCCTGCACGAACCTGCTCCAGGTGGGCTCCTCTCTCCCGGCTTCCACAGGTGCTGCTAGGATCCCACTCCGGCACTGGCTTGGCACGGGCTGACGGCTTCCTTTGGCAATGGCTCTGCTCCAGGATGGCATGCTGCAGAGAATGCAGGTAGATTTTGTGCTCACTCCTGGCATGCAGCTGGACAATAAAGCCTGATCCAGCCCCCCCTCAGCATATGTCCGGCTCTGGCATTGGGGCGGGGCAACTTTGGGAGCAGCCCCAGCCCTGCTCCTGCTCCCGGCTGGGCACCCAGCTGCTGGGACACAGGTGTGTCCTGATGCCACCGTCTACTCCTTTGAGAAGGGGAGGACAGAGTGCATCAGGGAGTTTGGTGTGGCTTACATGCGGCAAGGAGAAGGTGCAGCCCCAAACTGGCTTTCACTTCTAGAACCTTTTGCTATTGCGGGAGCAGCTGCTGGAGCTTTTCAACCGAGCTGCAAGAGTGAAAAGTGTGATGGCATGTCTATCTGAGAAGGAAGGTTCGGTGCCGCAGCCTGTTGTGCACAATTTATATGCTGATAAGAGAAGGGGGTGCTTTTGCAACGTTTTCCTTCCTGACACTTCTGTCTCTGTGAGCTTTAGCTGCTTGGACTCAGGGATACCGAAGGTATGTGAAAGTGACTGGGATGCGAGAATCATGTTGCACAGGGAACAGGGAAGGTCAGCAAATGTTTCCTGTCCTGGCACATCTCTCAGTCTGAACTGCAGCTGCAGATGCTTCACTTCCGCCAAGGACTCTGCCACCTTGAGAGAAGGATGCGCTCTATGGAGTTGAGAAAGAAAGTGCGTCTCACTAGCTTCTTTCCTCTACTTCATAGACAGCAAAGGGGCTATGAAAGGCAGCACTGGCTTTTTGTTCTAGGACTTCTTCTTTACAAGCAGCTGCTGGATGTTTGGAAGGGGGTTTGGGATATGCAAAAATGAGAGGCTAAGATGGTAAGAGGGTAAGATGGAAGTCATCTGGCAAAAGCAGAGCTCACAAAAGGGCCAGCTGAGAAAGCTCTTGCTGCCTACAACTTCAACTGCACCCCTCAAAGCAGCAGCACACACGCTGCTCTCGGCACTTTCCTTCTCAGCTCTACGCACCATCCTAAGCCTTGCCTCTCCCACACTCAGGATCCAAAGACAACGGCACCAGGGACTGCTCACACACTAAAGGCACCAGGACAAAAGGCTCACCAGCTTGGCCTTTGCATTCCCGCTGACAGCTCCACAGCTTGAACCCAGAGAACTGCCTGCTGCCAACAGCCTTTCCAATCACTCTGAGCACCTCATGACAAGGAGTGTGGGGAATGAATCTCCAGCAGCCTCCTGCCCCAGGCTGTCCCCCGGGAGCAGCCCTGCTCCAGGCCGTGACTGCCACCTGCACAGCCAAAGGACCCAGAGCCGGTGTTACACACCACGGCTGTGCCTGGCACAGAGACACCAGTGGCCACACAAGTGGCCATGGCACTGTCCACACACAGTCCCTGCTGCTGCTCCCCCAGCCGCTGGCACCAACTCCCAGCCACCCACTCCTAAAGCCACGGGGCCCACTGGGACACTGCGGGGGCTCGTGGAAGCCAGCGGCCATTGTGACACAGCGGGGCTGCACAGAGCCCACGGTGCTTTGTGACCCGTGGCTCCCAGGAGAGCCTTTGTGATGCTGGGGAACTACAAGGAAGCCTGCCTCCTCTGTGACACCACCACAGAAGCTCAGGGGAGCCCTGGAGACCGTGCTGATGCTATTGAACCTGATGCAACCCTGCCTCCTCTGTGACACCACAGAAGCTCTTGGAGCCCTGGAGACCGTGGTGATGCTATGGAACCTGATGCAACCCTGCCTCCACTGTGACACCACAGAAGCTCAGGGAGCCCTGGAGACTGTGGTGATGCTATGGAACCTGATGCAACCCTGCCTCCACTGTGACACCACAGAACCTCTGGGAGCCCTGGAGACCGTGCTGATGCTATGGAACCTGATGCAACCCTGCCTCCACTGTGACACCACAGAAGCTCGGGGAGCTCTGCAGACCGTGGGGATGCTGGCGAAGCTGACGGAACCCTGGGCACCACAGTGACGCTATGGAACCTGGTGGAACCGAGGGGCCACAGTGACACTGTGGGGCCTTTTGGAAGCAACAGGACCCTGGTGGGAAGCCACGGGATGATTAATCCTGCACGAACCTGCTCCAGGTGGGCTCCTCTCTCCCGGCTTCCACAGGTGCTGCTAGGATCCCACTCCGGCACTGGCTTGGCACGGGCTGACGGCTTCCTTTGGCAATGGCTCTGCTCCAGGATGGCATGCTGCAGAGAATGCAGGTAGATTTTGTGCTCACTCCTGGCATGCAGCTGGACAATAAAGCCTGATCCAGCCCCCCCTCAGCATATGTCCGGCTCTGGCATTGGGGCGGGGCAACTTTGGGAGCAGCCCCAGCCCTGCTCCTGCTCCCGGCTGGGCACCCAGCTGCTGGGACACAGGTGTGTCCTGATGCCACCGTCTACTCCTTTGAGAAGGGGAGGACAGAGTGCATCAGGGAGTTTGGTGTGGCTTACATGCGGCAAGGAGAAGGTGCAGCCCCAAACTGGCTTTCACTTCTAGAACCTTTTGCTATTGCGGGAGCAGCTGCTGGAGCTTTTCAACCGAGCTGCAAGAGTGAAAAGTGTGATGGCATGTCTATCTGAGAAGGAAGGTTCGGTGCCGCAGCCTGTTGTGCACAATTTATATGCTGATAAGAGAAGGGGGTGCTTTTGCAACGTTTTCCTTCCTGACACTTCTGTCTCTGTGAGCTTTAGCTGCTTGGACTCAGGGATACCGAAGGTATGTGAAAGTGACTGGGATGCGAGAATCATGTTGCACAGGGAACAGGGAAGGTCAGCAAATGTTTCCTGTCCTGGCACATCTCTCAGTCTGAACTGCAGCTGCAGATGCTTCACTTCCGCCAAGGACTCTGCCACCTTGAGAGAAGGATGCGCTCTATGGAGTTGAGAAAGAAAGTGCGTCTCACTAGCTTCTTTCCTCTACTTCATAGACAGCAAAGGGGCTATGAAAGGCAGCACTGGCTTTTTGTTCTAGGACTTCTTCTTTACAAGCAGCTGCTGGATGTTTGGAAGGGGGTTTGGGATATGCAAAAATGAGAGGCTAAGATGGTAAGAGGGTAAGATGGAAGTCATCTGGCAAAAGCAGAGCTCACAAAAGGGCCAGCTGAGAAAGCTCTTGCTGCCTACAACTTCAACTGCACCCCTCAAAGCAGCAGCACACACGCTGCTCTCGGCACTTTCCTTCTCAGCTCTATGCACCATCCTAAGCCTTGCCTCTCCCACACTCAGGATCCAAAGACAACGGCACCAGGGACTGCTCACACACTAAAGGCACCAGGACAAAAGGCTCACCAGCTTGGCCTTTGCATTCCCGCTGACAGCTCCACAGCTTGAACCCAGAGAACTGCCTGCTGCCAACAGCCTTTCCAATCACTCTGAGCACCTCATGACAAGGAGTGTGGGGAATGAATCTCCAGCAGCCTCCTGCCCCAGGCTGTCCCCCGGGAGCAGCCCTGCTCCAGGCCGTGACTGCCACCTGCACAGCCAAAGGACCCAGAGCCGGTGTTACACACCACGGCTGTGCCTGGCACAGAGACACCAGTGGCCACACAAGTGGCCATGGCACTGTCCACACACAGTCCCTGCTGCTGCTCCCCCAGCCGCTGGCACCAACTCCCAGCCACCCACTCCTAAAGCCACGGGGCCCACTGGGACACTGCGGGGGCTCGTGGAAGCCAGCGGCCATTGTGACACAGCAATGCTGCACAGAGCCCACGGTGCTTTGTGACCCGTGGCTCCCAGGAGAGCCTTTGTGATCCTGGGGAACTACAAGGAAGCCTGGCTCCTCTGTGACACCACCACAGAAGCTCAGGGGAGCCCTGGAGACCGTGCTGATGCTATTGAACCTGATGCAACCCTGCCTCCTCTGTGACACCACAGAAGCTATTGGAGCCCTGGAGACCGTGGTGATGCTATGGAACCTGATGCAACCCTGCCTCCTCTGTGACACCACAGAACCTCTGGGAGCCCTGGAGACCGTGCTGATGCTATGGAACCTGATGCAACCCTGCCTCCACTGTGACACCACAGAAGCTCAGGGAGCCCTGGAGACTGTGGTGATGCTATGGAACCTGATGCAACCCTGCCTCCACTGTGACACCACAGAACCTCTGGGAGCCCTGGAGACCGTGCTGATGCTATGGAACCTGATGCAACCCTGCCTCCACTGTGACACCACAGAAGCTCGGGGACCTCTGCAGACCGTGGGGATGCTGGCGAAGCTGACGGAACCCTGGGCACCACAGTGACGCTATGGAACCTGGTGGAACCGAGGGGCCACAGTGACACTGTGGGGCCTTTTGGAAGCAACAGGACCCTGGTGGGAAGCCACGGGATGATTAATCCTGCACGAACCTGCTCCAGGTGGGCTCCTCTCTCCCGGCTTCCACAGGTGCTGCTAGGATCCCACTCCGGCACTGGCTTGGCACGGGCTCACGGCTTCCTTTGGCAATGGCTCTGCTCCAGGATGGCATGCTGCAGAGAATGCAGGTAGATTTTGTGCTCACTCCTGGCATGCAGCTGGACAATAAAGCCTGATCCAGCCCCCCCTCAGCATATGTCCGGCTCTGGCATTGGGGCGGGGCAACTTTGGGAGCAGCCCCAGCCCTGCTCCTGCTCCCGGCTGGGCACCCAGCTGCTGGGACACAGGTGTGTCCTGATGCCACCGTCTACTCCTTTGAGAAGGGGAGGACAGAGTGCATCAGGGAGTTTGGTGTGGCTTACATGCGGCAAGGAGAAGGTGCAGCCCCAAACTGGCTTTCACTTCTAGAACCTTTTGCTATTGCGGGAGCAGCTGCTGGAGCTTTTCAACCGAGCTGCAAGAGTGAAAAGTGTGATGGCATGTCTATCTGAGAAGGAAGGTTCGGTGCCGCAGCCTGTTGTGCACAATTTATATGCTGATAAGAGAAGGGGGTGCTTTTGGAACGTTTTCCTTCCTGACACTTCTGTCTCTGTGAGCTTTAGCTGCTTGGACTCAGGGATACCGAAGGTATGTGAAAGTGACTGGGATGCGAGAATCATGTTGCACAGGGAACAGGGAAGGTCAGCAAATGTTTCCTGTCCTGGCACATCTCTCAGTCTGAACTGCAGCTGCAGATGCTTCACTTCCGCCAAGGACTCTGCCACCTTGAGAGAAGGATGCGCTCTATGGAGTTGAGAAAGAAAGTGCGTCTCACTAGCTTCTTTCCTCTACTTCATAGACAGCAAAGGGGCTATGAAAGGCAGCACTGGCTTTTTGTTCTAGGACTTCTTCTTTACAAGCAGCTGCTGGATGTTTGGAAGGGGGTTTGGGATATGCAAAAATGAGAGGCTAAGATGGTAAGAGGGTAAGATGGAAGTCATCTGGCAAAAGCAGAGCTCACAAAAGGGCCAGCTGAGAAAGCTCTTGCTGCCTACAACTTCAACTGCACCCCTCAAAGCAGCAGCACACACGCTGCTCTCGGCACTTTCCTTCTCAGCTCTACGCACCATCCTAAGCCTTGCCTCTCCCACACTCAGGATCCAAAGACAACGGCACCAGGGACTGCTCACACACTAAAGGCACCAGGACAAAAGGCTCACCAGCTTGGCCTTTGCATTCCCGCTGACAGCTCCACAGCTTGAACCCAGAGAACTGCCTGCTGCCAACAGCCTTTCCAATCACTCTGAGCACCTCATGACAAGGAGTGTGGGGAATGAATCTCCAGCAGCCTCCTGCCCCAGGCTGTCCCCCGGGAGCAGCCCTGCTCCAGGCCGTGACTGCCACCTGCACAGCCAAAGGACCCAGAGCCGGTGTTACACACCACGGCTGTGCCTGGCACAGAGACACCAGTGGCCACACAAGTGGCCATGGCACTGTCCACACACAGTCCCTGCTGCTGCTCCCCCAGCCGCTGGCACCAACTCCCAGCCACCCACTCCTAAAGCCACGGGGCCCACTGGGACACTGCGGGGGCTCGTGGAAGCCAGCGGCCATTGTGACACAGCGGGGCTGCACAGAGCCCACGGTGCTTTGTGACCCGTGGCTCCCAGGAGAGCCTTTGTGATGCTGGGGAACTACAAGGAAGCCTGCCTCCTCTGTGACACCACCACAGAAGCTCAGGGGAGCCCTGGAGACCGTGCTGATGCTATTGAACCTGATGCAACCCTGCCTCCTCTGTGACACCACAGAAGCTCTTGGAGCCCTGGAGACCGTGGTGATGCTATGGAACCTGATGCAACCCTGCCTCCTCTGTGACACCACAGAACCTCTGGGAGCCCTGGAGACCGTGCTGATGCTATGGAACCTGATGCAACCCTGCCTCCACTGTGACACCACAGAAGCTCAGGGAGCCCTGGAGACTGTGGTGATGCTATGGAACCTGATGCAACCCTGCCTCCACTGTGACACCACAGAACCTCTGGGAGCCCTGGAGACCGTGCTGATGCTATGGAACCTGATGCAACCCTGCCTCCACTGTGACACCACAGAAGCTCGGGGAGCTCTGCAGACCGTGGGGATGCTGGCGAAGCTGACGGAACCCTGGGCACCACAGTGACGCTATGGAACCTGGTGGAACCGAGGGGCCACAGTGACACTGTGGGGCCTTTTGGAAGCAACAGGACCCTGGTGGGAAGCCACGGGATGATTAATCCTGCACGAACCTGCTCCAGGTGGGCTCCTCTCTCCCGGCTTCCACAGGTGCTGCTAGGATCCCACTCCGGCACTGGCTTGGCACGGGCTGACGGCTTCCTTTGGCAATGGCTCTGCTCCAGGATGGCATGCTGCAGAGAATGCAGGTAGATTTTGTGCTCACTCCTGGCATGCAGCTGGACAATAAAGCCTGATCCAGCCCCCCCTCAGCATATGTCCGGCTCTGGCATTGGGGCGGGGCAACTTTGGGAGCAGCCCCAGCCCTGCTCCTGCTCCCGGCTGGGCACCCAGCTGCTGGGACACAGGTGTGTCCTGATGCCACCGTCTACTCCTTTGAGAAGGGGAGGACAGAGTGCATCAGGGAGTTTGGTGTGGCTTACATGCGGCAAGGAGAAGGTGCAGCCCCAAACTGGCTTTCACTTCTAGAACCTTTTGCTATTGCGGGAGCAGCTGCTGGAGCTTTTCAACCGAGCTGCAAGAGTGAAAAGTGTGATGGCATGTCTATCTGAGAAGGAAGGTTCGGTGCCGCAGCCTGTTGTGCACAATTTATATGCTGATAAGAGAAGGGGGTGCTTTTGCAACGTTTTCCTTCCTGACACTTCTGTCTCTGTGAGCTTTAGCTGCTTGGACTCAGGGATACCGAAGGTATGTGAAAGTGACTGGGATGCGAGAATCATGTTGCACAGGGAACAGGGAAGGTCAGCAAATGTTTCCTGTCCTGGCACATCTCTCAGTCTGAACTGCAGCTGCAGATGCTTCACTTCCGCCAAGGACTCTGCCACCTTGAGAGAAGGATGCGCTCTATGGAGTTGAGAAAGAAAGTGCGTCTCACTAGCTTCTTTCCTCTACTTCATAGACAGCAAAGGGGCTATGAAAGGCAGCACTGGCTTTTTGTTCTAGGACTTCTTCTTTACAAGCAGCTGCTGGATGTTTGGAAGGGGGTTTGGGATATGCAAAAATGAGAGGCTAAGATGGTAAGAGGGTAAGATGGAAGTCATCTGGCAAAAGCAGAGCTCACAAAAGGGCCAGCTGAGAAAGCTCTTGCTGCCTACAACTTCAACTGCACCCCTCAAAGCAGCAGCACACACGCTGCTCTCGGCACTTTCCTTCTCAGCTCTACGCACCATCCTAAGCCTTGCCTCTCCCACACTCAGGATCCAAAGACAACGGCACCAGGGACTGCTCACACACTAAAGGCACCAGGACAAAAGGCTCACCAGCTTGGCCTTTGCATTCCCGCTGACAGCTCCACAGCTTGAACCCAGAGAACTGCCTGCTGCCAACAGCCTTTCCAATCACTCTGAGCACCTCATGACAAGGAGTGTGGGGAATGAATCTCCAGCAGCCTCCTGCCCCAGGCTGTCCCCCGGGAGCAGCCCTGCTCCAGGCCGTGACTGCCACCTGCACAGCCAAAGGACCCAGAGCCGGTGTTACACACCACGGCTGTGCCTGGCACAGAGACACCAGTGGCCACACAAGTGGCCATGGCACTGTCCACACACAGTCCCTGCTGCTGCTCCCCCAGCCGCTGGCACCAACTCCCAGCCACCCACTCCTAAAGCCACGGGGCCCACTGGGACACTGCGGGGGCTCGTGGAAGCCAGCGGCCATTGTGACACAGCGGGGCTGCACAGAGCCCACGGTGCTTTGTGACCCGTGGCTCCCAGGAGAGCCTTTGTGATGCTGGGGAACTACAAGGAAGCCTGCCTCCTCTGTGACACCACCACAGAAGCTCAGGGGAGCCCTGGAGACCGTGCTGATGCTATTGAACCTGATGCAACCCTGCCTCCTCTGTGACACCACAGAAGCTCTTGGAGCCCTGGAGACCGTGGTGATGCTATGGAACCTGATGCAACCCTGCCTCCACTGTGACACCACAGAAGCTCAGGGAGCCCTGGAGACTGTGGTGATGCTATGGAACCTGATGCAACCCTGCCTCCACTGTGACACCACAGAACCTCTGGGAGCCCTGGAGACCGTGCTGATGCTATGGAACCTGATGCAACCCTGCCTCCACTGTGACACCACAGAAGCTCGGGGAGCTCTGCAGACCGTGGGGATGCTGGCGAAGCTGACGGAACCCTGGGCACCACAGTGACGCTATGGAACCTGGTGGAACCGAGGGGCCACAGTGACACTGTGGGGCCTTTTGGAAGCAACAGGACCCTGGTGGGAAGCCACGGGATGATTAATCCTGCACGAACCTGCTCCAGGTGGGCTCCTCTCTCCCGGCTTCCACAGGTGCTGCTAGGATCCCACTCCGGCACTGGCTTGGCACGGGCTGACGGCTTCCTTTGGCAATGGCTCTGCTCCAGGATGGCATGCTGCAGAGAATGCAGGTAGATTTTGTGCTCACTCCTGGCATGCAGCTGGACAATAAAGCCTGATCCAGCCCCCCCTCAGCATATGTCCGGCTCTGGCATTGGGGCGGGGCAACTTTGGGAGCAGCCCCAGCCCTGCTCCTGCTCCCGGCTGGGCACCCAGCTGCTGGGACACAGGTGTGTCCTGATGCCACCGTCTACTCCTTTGAGAAGGGGAGGACAGAGTGCATCAGGGAGTTTGGTGTGGCTTACATGCGGCAAGGAGAAGGTGCAGCCCCAAACTGGCTTTCACTTCTAGAACCTTTTGCTATTGCGGGAGCAGCTGCTGGAGCTTTTCAACCGAGCTGCAAGAGTGAAAAGTGTGATGGCATGTCTATCTGAGAAGGAAGGTTCGGTGCCGCAGCCTGTTGTGCACAATTTATATGCTGATAAGAGAAGGGGGTGCTTTTGGAACGTTTTCCTTCCTGACACTTCTGTCTCTGTGAGCTTTAGCTGCTTGGACTCAGGGATACCGAAGGTATGTGAAAGTGACTGGGATGCGAGAATCATGTTGCACAGGGAACAGGGAAGGTCAGCAAATGTTTCCTGTCCTGGCACATCTCTCAGTCTGAACTGCAGCTGCAGATGCTTCACTTCCGCCAAGGACTCTGCCACCTTGAGAGAAGGATGCGCTCTATGGAGTTGAGAAAGAAAGTGCGTCTCACTAGCTTCTTTCCTCTACTTCATAGACAGCAAAGGGGCTATGAAAGGCAGCACTGGCTTTTTGTTCTAGGACTTCTTCTTTACAAGCAGCTGCTGGATGTTTGGAAGGGGGTTTGGGATATGCAAAAATGAGAGGCTAAGATGGTAAGAGGGTAAGATGGAAGTCATCTGGCAAAAGCAGAGCTCACAAAAGGGCCAGCTGAGAAAGCTCTTGCTGCCTACAACTTCAACTGCACCCCTCAAAGCAGCAGCACACACGCTGCTCTCGGCACTTTCCTTCTCAGCTCTATGCACCATCCTAAGCCTTGCCTCTCCCACACTCAGGATCCAAAGACAACGGCACCAGGGACTGCTCACACACTAAAGGCACCAGGACAAAAGGCTCACCAGCTTGGCCTTTGCATTCCCGCTGACAGCTCCACAGCTTGAACCCAGAGAACTGCCTGCTGCCAACAGCCTTTCCAATCACTCTGAGCACCTCATGACAAGGAGTGTGGGGAATGAATCTCCAGCAGCCTCCTGCCCCAGGCTGTCCCCCGGGAGCAGCCCTGCTCCAGGCCGTGACTGCCACCTGCACAGCCAAAGGACCCAGAGCCGGTGTTACACACCACGGCTGTGCCTGGCACAGAGACACCAGTGGCCACACAAGTGGCCATGGCACTGTCCACACACAGTCCCTGCTGCTGCTCCCCCAGCCGCTGGCACCAACTCCCAGCCACCCACTCCTAAAGCCACGGGGCCCACTGGGACACTGCGGGGGCTCGTGGAAGCCAGCGGCCATTGTGACACAGCAATGCTGCACAGAGCCCACGGTGCTTTGTGACCCGTGGCTCCCAGGAGAGCCTTTGTGATCCTGGGGAACTACAAGGAAGCCTGGCTCCTCTGTGACACCACCACAGAAGCTCAGGGGAGCCCTGGAGACCGTGCTGATGCTATTGAACCTGATGCAACCCTGCCTCCTCTGTGACACCACAGAAGCTATTGGAGCCCTGGAGACCGTGGTGATGCTATGGAACCTGATGCAACCCTGCCTCCTCTGTGACACCACAGAACCTCTGGGAGCCCTGGAGACCGTGCTGATGCTATGGAACCTGATGCAACCCTGCCTCCACTGTGACACCACAGAAGCTCAGGGAGCCCTGGAGACTGTGGTGATGCTATGGAACCTGATGCAACCCTGCCTCCACTGTGACACCACAGAACCTCTGGGAGCCCTGGAGACCGTGCTGATGCTATGGAACCTGATGCAACCCTGCCTCCACTGTGACACCACAGAAGCTCGGGGACCTCTGCAGACCGTGGGGATGCTGGCGAAGCTGACGGAACCCTGGGCACCACAGTGACGCTATGGAACCTGGTGGAACCGAGGGGCCACAGTGACACTGTGGGGCCTTTTGGAAGCAACAGGACCCTGGTGGGAAGCCACGGGATGATTAATCCTGCACGAACCTGCTCCAGGTGGGCTCCTCTCTCCCGGCTTCCACAGGTGCTGCTAGGATCCCACTCCGGCACTGGCTTGGCACGGGCTCACGGCTTCCTTTGGCAATGGCTCTGCTCCAGGATGGCATGCTGCAGAGAATGCAGGTAGATTTTGTGCTCACTCCTGGCATGCAGCTGGACAATAAAGCCTGATCCAGCCCCCCCTCAGCATATGTCCGGCTCTGGCATTGGGGCGGGGCAACTTTGGGAGCAGCCCCAGCCCTGCTCCTGCTCCCGGCTGGGCACCCAGCTGCTGGGACACAGGTGTGTCCTGATGCCACCGTCTACTCCTTTGAGAAGGGGAGGACAGAGTGCATCAGGGAGTTTGGTGTGGCTTACATGCGGCAAGGAGAAGGTGCAGCCCCAAACTGGCTTTCACTTCTAGAACCTTTTGCTATTGCGGGAGCAGCTGCTGGAGCTTTTCAACCGAGCTGCAAGAGTGAAAAGTGTGATGGCATGTCTATCTGAGAAGGAAGGTTCGGTGCCGCAGCCTGTTGTGCACAATTTATATGCTGATAAGAGAAGGGGGTGCTTTTGGAACGTTTTCCTTCCTGACACTTCTGTCTCTGTGAGCTTTAGCTGCTTGGACTCAGGGATACCGAAGGTATGTGAAAGTGACTGGGATGCGAGAATCATGTTGCACAGGGAACAGGGAAGGTCAGCAAATGTTTCCTGTCCTGGCACATCTCTCAGTCTGAACTGCAGCTGCAGATGCTTCACTTCCGCCAAGGACTCTGCCACCTTGAGAGAAGGATGCGCTCTATGGAGTTGAGAAAGAAAGTGCGTCTCACTAGCTTCTTTCCTCTACTTCATAGACAGCAAAGGGGCTATGAAAGGCAGCACTGGCTTTTTGTTCTAGGACTTCTTCTTTACAAGCAGCTGCTGGATGTTTGGAAGGGGGTTTGGGATATGCAAAAATGAGAGGCTAAGATGGTAAGAGGGTAAGATGGAAGTCATCTGGCAAAAGCAGAGCTCACAAAAGGGCCAGCTGAGAAAGCTCTTGCTGCCTACAACTTCAACTGCACCCCTCAAAGCAGCAGCACACACGCTGCTCTCGGCACTTTCCTTCTCAGCTCTACGCACCATCCTAAGCCTTGCCTCTCCCACACTCAGGATCCAAAGACAACGGCACCAGGGACTGCTCACACACTAAAGGCACCAGGACAAAAGGCTCACCAGCTTGGCCTTTGCATTCCCGCTGACAGCTCCACAGCTTGAACCCAGAGAACTGCCTGCTGCCAACAGCCTTTCCAATCACTCTGAGCACCTCATGACAAGGAGTGTGGGGAATGAATCTCCAGCAGCCTCCTGCCCCAGGCTGTCCCCCGGGAGCAGCCCTGCTCCAGGCCGTGACTGCCACCTGCACAGCCAAAGGACCCAGAGCCGGTGTTACACACCACGGCTGTGCCTGGCACAGAGACACCAGTGGCCACACAAGTGGCCATGGCACTGTCCACACACAGTCCCTGCTGCTGCTCCCCCAGCCGCTGGCACCAACTCCCAGCCACCCACTCCTAAAGCCACGGGGCCCACTGGGACACTGCGGGGGCTCGTGGAAGCCAGCGGCCATTGTGACACAGCAATGCTGCACAGAGCCCACGGTGCTTTGTGACCCGTGGCTCCCAGGAGAGCCTTTGTGATCCTGGGGAACTACAAGGAAGCCTGGCTCCTCTGTGACACCACCACAGAAGCTCAGGGGAGCCCTGGAGACCGTGCTGATGCTATTGAACCTGATGCAACCCTGCCTCCTCTGTGACACCACAGAAGCTATTGGAGCCCTGGAGACCGTGGTGATGCTATGGAACCTGATGCAACCCTGCCTCCTCTGTGACACCACAGAACCTCTGGGAGCCCTGGAGACCGTGCTGATGCTATGGAACCTGATGCAACCCTGCCTCCACTGTGACACCACAGAAGCTCAGGGAGCCCTGGAGACTGTGGTGATGCTATGGAACCTGATGCAACCCTGCCTCCACTGTGACACCACAGAACCTCTGGGAGCCCTGGAGACCGTGCTGATGCTATGGAACCTGATGCAACCCTGCCTCCACTGTGACACCACAGAAGCTCGGGGACCTCTGCAGACCGTGGGGATGCTGGCGAAGCTGACGGAACCCTGGGCACCACAGTGACGCTATGGAACCTGGTGGAACCGAGGGGCCACAGTGACACTGTGGGGCCTTTTGGAAGCAACAGGACCCTGGTGGGAAGCCACGGGATGATTAATCCTGCACGAACCTGCTCCAGGTGGGCTCCTCTCTCCCGGCTTCCACAGGTGCTGCTAGGATCCCACTCCGGCACTGGCTTGGCACGGGCTCACGGCTTCCTTTGGCAATGGCTCTGCTCCAGGATGGCATGCTGCAGAGAATGCAGGTAGATTTTGTGCTCACTCCTGGCATGCAGCTGGACAATAAAGCCTGATCCAGCCCCCCCTCAGCATATGTCCGGCTCTGGCATTGGGGCGGGGCAACTTTGGGAGCAGCCCCAGCCCTGCTCCTGCTCCCGGCTGGGCACCCAGCTGCTGGGACACAGGTGTGTCCTGATGCCACCGTCTACTCCTTTGAGAAGGGGAGGACAGAGTGCATCAGGGAGTTTGGTGTGGCTTACATGCGGCAAGGAGAAGGTGCAGCCCCAAACTGGCTTTCACTTCTAGAACCTTTTGCTATTGCGGGAGCAGCTGCTGGAGCTTTTCAACCGAGCTGCAAGAGTGAAAAGTGTGATGGCATGTCTATCTGAGAAGGAAGGTTCGGTGCCGCAGCCTGTTGTGCACAATTTATATGCTGATAAGAGAAGGGGGTGCTTTTGGAACGTTTTCCTTCCTGACACTTCTGTCTCTGTGAGCTTTAGCTGCTTGGACTCAGGGATACCGAAGGTATGTGAAAGTGACTGGGATGCGAGAATCATGTTGCACAGGGAACAGGGAAGGTCAGCAAATGTTTCCTGTCCTGGCACATCTCTCAGTCTGAACTGCAGCTGCAGATGCTTCACTTCCGCCAAGGACTCTGCCACCTTGAGAGAAGGATGCGCTCTATGGAGTTGAGAAAGAAAGTGCGTCTCACTAGCTTCTTTCCTCTACTTCATAGACAGCAAAGGGGCTATGAAAGGCAGCACTGGCTTTTTGTTCTAGGACTTCTTCTTTACAAGCAGCTGCTGGATGTTTGGAAGGGGGTTTGGGATATGCAAAAATGAGAGGCTAAGATGGTAAGAGGGTAAGATGGAAGTCATCTGGCAAAAGCAGAGCTCACAAAAGGGCCAGCTGAGAAAGCTCTTGCTGCCTACAACTTCAACTGCACCCCTCAAAGCAGCAGCACACACGCTGCTCTCGGCACTTTCCTTCTCAGCTCTACGCACCATCCTAAGCCTTGCCTCTCCCACACTCAGGATCCAAAGACAACGGCACCAGGGACTGCTCACACACTAAAGGCACCAGGACAAAAGGCTCACCAGCTTGGCCTTTGCATTCCCGCTGACAGCTCCACAGCTTGAACCCAGAGAACTGCCTGCTGCCAACAGCCTTTCCAATCACTCTGAGCACCTCATGACAAGGAGTGTGGGGAATGAATCTCCAGCAGCCTCCTGCCCCAGGCTGTCCCCCGGGAGCAGCCCTGCTCCAGGCCGTGACTGCCACCTGCACAGCCAAAGGACCCAGAGCCGGTGTTACACACCACGGCTGTGCCTGGCACAGAGACACCAGTGGCCACACAAGTGGCCATGGCACTGTCCACACACAGTCCCTGCTGCTGCTCCCCCAGCCGCTGGCACCAACTCCCAGCCACCCACTCCTAAAGCCACGGGGCCCACTGGGACACTGCGGGGGCTCGTGGAAGCCAGCGGCCATTGTGACACAGCAATGCTGCACAGAGCCCACGGTGCTTTGTGACCCGTGGCTCCCAGGAGAGCCTTTGTGATCCTGGGGAACTACAAGGAAGCCTGGCTCCTCTGTGACACCACCACAGAAGCTCAGGGGAGCCCTGGAGACCGTGCTGATGCTATTGAACCTGATGCAACCCTGCCTCCTCTGTGACACCACAGAACCTCTGGGAGCCCTGGAGACCGTGCTGATGCTATGGAACCTGATGCAACCCTGCCTCCTCTGTGACACCACAGAACCTCTGGGAGCCCTGGAGACCGTGCTGATGCTATGGAACCTGATGCAACCCTGCCTCCACTGTGACACCACAGAAGCTCAGGGAGCCCTGGAGACTGTGGTGATGCTATGGAACCTGATGCAACCCTGCCTCCACTGTGACACCACAGAACCTCTGGGAGCCCTGGAGACCGTGCTGATGCTATGGAACCTGATGCAACCCTGCCTCCACTGTGACACCACAGAAGCTCGGGGAGCTCTGCAGACCGTGGGGATGCTGGCGAAGCTGACGGAACCCTGGGCACCACAGTGACGCTATGGAACCTGGTGGAACCGAGGGGCCACAGTGACACTGTGGGGCCTTTTGGAAGCAACAGGACCCTGGTGGGAAGCCACGGGATGATTAATCCTGCACGAACCTGCTCCAGGTGGGCTCCTCTCTCCCGGCTTCCACAGGTGCTGCTAGGATCCCACTCCGGCACTGGCTTGGCACGGGCTCACGGCTTCCTTTGGCAATGGCTCTGCTCCAGGATGGCATGCTGCAGAGAATGCAGGTAGATTTTGTGCTCACTCCTGGCATGCAGCTGGACAATAAAGCCTGATCCAGCCCCCCCTCAGCATATGTCCGGCTCTGGCATTGGGGCGGGGCAACTTTGGGAGCAGCCCCAGCCCTGCTCCTGCTCCCGGCTGGGCACCCAGCTGCTGGGACACAGGTGTGTCCTGATGCCACCGTCTACTCCTTTGAGAAGGGGAGGACAGAGTGCATCAGGGAGTTTGGTGTGGCTTACATGCGGCAAGGAGAAGGTGCAGCCCCAAACTGGCTTTCACTTCTAGAACCTTTTGCTATTGCGGGAGCAGCTGCTGGAGCTTTTCAACCGAGCTGCAAGAGTGAAAAGTGTGATGGCATGTCTATCTGAGAAGGAAGGTTCGGTGCCGCAGCCTGTTGTGCACAATTTATATGCTGATAAGAGAAGGGGGTGCTTTTGGAACGTTTTCCTTCCTGACACTTCTGTCTCTGTGAGCTTTAGCTGCTTGGACTCAGGGATACCGAAGGTATGTGAAAGTGACTGGGATGCGAGAATCATGTTGCACAGGGAACAGGGAAGGTCAGCAAATGTTTCCTGTCCTGGCACATCTCTCAGTCTGAACTGCAGCTGCAGATGCTTCACTTCCGCCAAGGACTCTGCCACCTTGAGAGAAGGATGCGCTCTATGGAGTTGAGAAAGAAAGTGCGTCTCACTAGCTTCTTTCCTCTACTTCATAGACAGCAAAGGGGCTATGAAAGGCAGCACTGGCTTTTTGTTCTAGGACTTCTTCTTTACAAGCAGCTGCTGGATGTTTGGAAGGGGGTTTGGGATATGCAAAAATGAGAGGCTAAGATGGTAAGAGGGTAAGATGGAAGTCATCTGGCAAAAGCAGAGCTCACAAAAGGGCCAGCTGAGAAAGCTCTTGCTGCCTACAACTTCAACTGCACCCCTCAAAGCAGCAGCACACACGCTGCTCTCGGCACTTTCCTTCTCAGCTCTACGCACCATCCTAAGCCTTGCCTCTCCCACACTCAGGATCCAAAGACAACGGCACCAGGGACTGCTCACACACTAAAGGCACCAGGACAAAAGGCTCACCAGCTTGGCCTTTGCATTCCCGCTGACAGCTCCACAGCTTGAACCCAGAGAACTGCCTGCTGCCAACAGCCTTTCCAATCACTCTGAGCACCTCATGACAAGGAGTGTGGGGAATGAATCTCCAGCAGCCTCCTGCCCAAGGCTGTCCCCCGGGAGCAGCCCTGCTCCAGGCCGTGACTGCCACCTGCACAGCCAAAGGACCCAGAGCCGGTGTTACACACCACGGCTGTGCCTGGCACAGAGACACCAGTGGCCACACAAGTGGCCATGGCACTGTCCACACACAGTCCCTGCTGCTGCTCCCCCAGCCGCTGGCACCAACTCCCAGCCACCCACTCCTAAAGCCACGGGGCCCACTGGGACACTGCGGGGGCTCGTGGAAGCCAGCGGCCATTGTGACACAGCGGGGCTGCACAGAGCCCACGGTGCTTTGTGACCCGTGGCTCCCAGGAGAGCCTTTGTGATCCTGGGGAACTACAAGGAAGCCTGGCTCCTCTGTGACACCACCACAGAAGCTCAGGGGAGCCCTGGAGACCGTGCTGATGCTATTGAACCTGATGCAACCCTGCCTCCTCTGTGACACCACAGAAGCTCTTGGAGCCCTGGAGACCGTGCTGATGCTATGGAACCTGATGCAACCCTGCCTCCTCTGTGACACCACAGAACCTCTGGGAGCCCTGGAGACCGTGCTGATGCTATGGAACCTGATGCAACCCTGCCTCCACTGTGACACCACAGAAGCTCAGGGAGCCCTGGAGACTGTGGTGATGCTATGGAACCTGATGCAACCCTGCCTCCACTGTGACACCACAGAACCTCTGGGAGCCCTGGAGACCGTGCTGATGCTATGGAACCTGATGCAACCCTGCCTCCACTGTGACACCACAGAAGCTCGGGGAGCTCTGCAGACCGTGGGGATGCTGGCGAAGCTGACGGAACCCTGGGCACCACAGTGACGCTATGGAACCTGGTGGAACCGAGGGGCCACAGTGACACTGTGGGGCCTTTTGGAAGCAACAGGACCCTGGTGGGAAGCCACGGGATGATTAATCCTGCACGAACCTGCTCCAGGTGGGCTCCTCTCTCCCGGCTTCCACAGGTGCTGCTAGGATCCCACTCCGGCACTGGCTTGGCACGGGCTCACGGCTTCCTTTGGCAATGGCTCTGCTCCAGGATGGCATGCTGCAGAGAATGCAGGTAGATTTTGTGCTCACTCCTGGCATGCAGCTGGACAATAAAGCCTGATCCAGCCCCCCCTCAGCATATGTCCGGCTCTGGCATTGGGGCGGGGCAACTTTGGGAGCAGCCCCAGCCCTGCTCCTGCTCCCGGCTGGGCACCCAGCTGCTGGGACACAGGTGTGTCCTGATGCCACCGTCTACTCCTTTGAGAAGGGGAGGACAGAGTGCATCAGGGAGTTTGGTGTGGCTTACATGCGGCAAGGAGAAGGTGCAGCCCCAAACTGGCTTTCACTTCTAGAACCTTTTGCTATTGCGGGAGCAGCTGCTGGAGCTTTTCAACCGAGCTGCAAGAGTGAAAAGTGTGATGGCATGTCTATCTGAGAAGGAAGGTTCGGTGCCGCAGCCTGTTGTGCACAATTTATATGCTGATAAGAGAAGGGGGTGCTTTTGGAACGTTTTCCTTCCTGACACTTCTGTCTCTGTGAGCTTTAGCTGCTTGGACTCAGGGATACCGAAGGTATGTGAAAGTGACTGGGATGCGAGAATCATGTTGCACAGGGAACAGGGAAGGTCAGCAAATGTTTCCTGTCCTGGCACATCTCTCAGTCTGAACTGCAGCTGCAGATGCTTCACTTCCGCCAAGGACTCTGCCACCTTGAGAGAAGGATGCGCTCTATGGAGTTGAGAAAGAAAGTGCGTCTCACTAGCTTCTTTCCTCTACTTCATAGACAGCAAAGGGGCTATGAAAGGCAGCACTGGCTTTTTGTTCTAGGACTTCTTCTTTACAAGCAGCTGCTGGATGTTTGGAAGGGGGTTTGGGATATGCAAAAATGAGAGGCTAAGATGGTAAGAGGGTAAGATGGAAGTCATCTGGCAAAAGCAGAGCTCACAAAAGGGCCAGCTGAGAAAGCTCTTGCTGCCTACAACTTCAACTGCACCCCTCAAAGCAGCAGCACACACGCTGCTCTCGGCACTTTCCTTCTCAGCTCTACGCACCATCCTAAGCCTTGCCTCTCCCACACTCAGGATCCAAAGACAACGGCACCAGGGACTGCTCACACACTAAAGGCACCAGGACAAAAGGCTCACCAGCTTGGCCTTTGCATTCCCGCTGACAGCTCCACAGCTTGAACCCAGAGAACTGCCTGCTGCCAACAGCCTTTCCAATCACTCTGAGCACCTCATGACAAGGAGTGTGGGGAATGAATCTCCAGCAGCCTCCTGCCCCAGGCTGTCCCCCGGGAGCAGCCCTGCTCCAGGCCGTGACTGCCACCTGCACAGCCAAAGGACCCAGAGCCGGTGTTACACACCACGGCTGTGCCTGGCACAGAGACACCAGTGGCCACACAAGTGGCCATGGCACTGTCCACACACAGTCCCTGCTGCTGCTCCCCCAGCCGCTGGCACCAACTCCCAGCCACCCACTCCTAAAGCCACGGGGCCCACTGGGACACTGCGGGGGCTCGTGGAAGCCAGCGGCCATTGTGACACAGCAATGCTGCACAGAGCCCACGGTGCTTTGTGACCCGTGGCTCCCAGGAGAGCCTTTGTGATGCTGGGGAACTACAAGGAAGCCTGGCTCCTCTGTGACACCACCACAGAAGCTCAGGGGAGCCCTGGAGACCGTGCTGATGCTATTGAACCTGATGCAACCCTGCCTCCTCTGTGACACCACAGAAGCTCTTGGAGCCCTGGAGACCGTGCTGATGCTATGGAACCTGATGCAACCCTGCCTCCTCTGTGACACCACAGAACCTCTGGGAGCCCTGGAGACCGTGCTGATGCTATGGAACCTGATGCAACCCTGCCTCCACTGTGACACCACAGAACCTCTGGGAGCCCTGGAGACTGTGGTGATGCTATGGAACCTGATGCAACCCTGCCTCCACTGTGACACCACAGAACCTCTGGGAGCCCTGGAGACCGTGCTGATGCTATGGAACCTGATGCAACCCTGCCTCCACTGTGACACCACAGAAGCTCGGGGAGCTCTGCAGACCGTGGGGATGCTGGCGAAGCTGACGGAACCCTGGGCACCACAGTGACGCTATGGAACCTGGTGGAACCGAGGGGCCACAGTGACACTGTGGGGCCTTTTGGAAGCAACAGGACCCTGGTGGGAAGCCACGGGATGATTAATCCTGCACGAACCTGCTCCAGGTGGGCTCCTCTCTCCCGGCTTCCACAGGTGCTGCTAGGATCCCACTCCGGCACTGGCTTGGCACGGGCTCACGGCTTCCTTTGGCAATGGCTCTGCTCCAGGATGGCATGCTGCAGAGAATGCAGGTAGATTTTGTGCTCACTCCTGGCATGCAGCTGGACAATAAAGCCTGATCCAGCCCCCCCTCAGCATATGTCCGGCTCTGGCATTGGGGCGGGGCAACTTTGGGAGCAGCCCCAGCCCTGCTCCTGCTCCCGGCTGGGCACCCAGCTGCTGGGACACAGGTGTGTCCTGATGCCACCGTCTACTCCTTTGAGAAGGGGAGGACAGAGTGCATCAGGGAGTTTGGTGTGGCTTACATGCGGCAAGGAGAAGGTGCAGCCCCAAACTGGCTTTCACTTCTAGAACCTTTTGCTATTGCGGGAGCAGCTGCTGGAGCTTTTCAACCGAGCTGCAAGAGTGAAAAGTGTGATGGCATGTCTATCTGAGAAGGAAGGTTCGGTGCCGCAGCCTGTTGTGCACAATTTATATGCTGATAAGAGAAGGGGGTGCTTTTGGAACGTTTTCCTTCCTGACACTTCTGTCTCTGTGAGCTTTAGCTGCTTGGACTCAGGGATACCGAAGGTATGTGAAAGTGACTGGGATGCGAGAATCATGTTGCACAGGGAACAGGGAAGGTCAGCAAATGTTTCCTGTCCTGGCACATCTCTCAGTCTGAACTGCAGCTGCAGATGCTTCACTTCCGCCAAGGACTCTGCCACCTTGAGAGAAGGATGCGCTCTATGGAGTTGAGAAAGAAAGTGCGTCTCACTAGCTTCTTTCCTCTACTTCATAGACAGCAAAGGGGCTATGAAAGGCAGCACTGGCTTTTTGTTCTAGGACTTCTTCTTTACAAGCAGCTGCTGGATGTTTGGAAGGGGGTTTGGGATATGCAAAAATGAGAGGCTAAGATGGTAAGAGGGTAAGATGGAAGTCATCTGGCAAAAGCAGAGCTCACAAAAGGGCCAGCTGAGAAAGCTCTTGCTGCCTACAACTTCAACTGCACCCCTCAAAGCAGCAGCACACACGCTGCTCTCGGCACTTTCCTTCTCAGCTCTACGCACCATCCTAAGCCTTGCCTCTCCCACACTCAGGATCCAAAGACAACGGCACCAGGGACTGCTCACACACTAAAGGCACCAGGACAAAAGGCTCACCAGATTGGCCTTTGCATTCCCGCTGACAGCTCCACAGCTTGAACCCAGAGAACTGCCTGCTGCCAACAGCCTTTCCAATCACTCTGAGCACCTCATGACAAGGAGTGTGGGGAATGAATCTCCAGCAGCCTCCTGCCCCAGGCTGTCCCCCGGGAGCAGCCCTGCTCCAGGCCGTGACTGCCACCTGCACAGCCAAAGGACCCAGAGCCGGTGTTACACACCACGGCTGTGCCTGGCACAGAGACACCAGTGGCCACACAAGTGGCCATGGCACTGTCCACACACAGTCCCTGCTGCTGCTCCCCCAGCCGCTGGCACCAACTCCCAGCCACCCACTCCTAAAGCCACGGGGCCCACTGGGACACTGCGGGGGCTCGTGGAAGCCAGCGGCCATTGTGACACAGCGGGGCTGCACAGAGCCCACGGTGCTTTGTGACCCGTGGCTCCCAGGAGAGCCTTTGTGATGCTGGGGAACTACAAGGAAGCCTGGCTCCTCTGTGACACCACCACAGAAGCTCAGGGGAGCCCTGGAGACTGTGCTGATGCTATTGAACCTGATGCAACCCTGCCTCCTCTGTGACACCACAGAAGCTCTTGGAGCCCTGGAGACCGTGCTGATGCTATGGAACCTGATGCAACCCTGCCTCCTCTGTGACACCACAGAACCTCTGGGAGCTCTGCAGACCGTGCTGATGCTATGGAACCTGATGCAACCCTGCCTCCACTGTGACACCACAGAAGCTCAGGGAGCCCTGGAGACTGTGGTGATGCTATGGAACCTGATGCAACCCTGCCTCCACTGTGACACCACAGAACCTCTGGGAGCCCTGGAGACCGTGCTGATGCTATGGAACCTGATGCAACCCTGCCTCCACTGTGACACCACAGAAGCTCGGGGAGCTCTGCAGACCGTGGGGATGCTGGCGAAGCTGACGGAACCCTGGGCACCACAGTGACGCTATGGAACCTGGTGGAACCGAGGGGCCACAGTGACACTGTGGGGCCTTTTGGAAGCAACAGGACCCTGGTGGGAAGCCACGGGATGATTAATCCTGCACGAACCTGCTCCAGGTGGGCTCCTCTCTCCCGGCTTCCACAGGTGCTGCTAGGATCCCACTCCGGCACTGGCTTGGCACGGGCTCACGGCTTCCTTTGGCAATGGCTCTGCTCCAGGATGGCATGCTGCAGAGAATGCAGGTAGATTTTGTGCTCACTCCTGGCATGCAGCTGGACAATAAAGCCTGATCCAGCCCCCCCTCAGCATATGTCCGGCTCTGGCATTGGGGCGGGGCAACTTTGGGAGCAGCCCCAGCCCTGCTCCTGCTCCCGGCTGGGCACCCAGCTGCTGGGACACAGGTGTGTCCTGATGCCACCGTCTACTCCTTTGAGAAGGGGAGGACAGAGTGCATCAGGGAGTTTGGTGTGGCTTACATGCGGCAAGGAGAAGGTGCAGCCCCAAACTGGCTTTCACTTCTAGAACCTTTTGCTATTGCGGGAGCAGCTGCTGGAGCTTTTCAACCGAGCTGCAAGAGTGAAAAGTGTGATGGCATGTCTATCTGAGAAGGAAGGTTCGGTGCCGCAGCCTGTTGTGCACAATTTATATGCTGATAAGAGAAGGGGGTGCTTTTGCAACGTTTTCCTTCCTGACACTTCTGTCTCTGTGAGCTTTAGCTGCTTGGACTCAGGGATACCGAAGGTATGTGAAAGTGACTGGGATGCGAGAATCATGTTGCACAGGGAACAGGGAAGGTCAGCAAATGTTTCCTGTCCTGGCACATCTCTCAGTCTGAACTGCAGCTGCAGATGCTTCACTTCCGCCAAGGACTCTGCCACCTTGAGAGAAGGATGCGCTCTATGGAGTTGAGAAAGAAAGTGCGTCTCACTAGCTTCTTTCCTCTACTTCATAGACAGCAAAGGGGCTATGAAAGGCAGCACTGGCTTTTTGTTCTAGGACTTCTTCTTTACAAGCAGCTGCTGGATGTTTGGAAGGGGGTTTGGGATATGCAAAAATGAGAGGCTAAGATGGTAAGAGGGTAAGATGGAAGTCATCTGGCAAAAGCAGAGCTCACAAAAGGGCCAGCTGAGAAAGCTCTTGCTGCCTACAACTTCAACTGCACCCCTCAAAGCAGCAGCACACACGCTGCTCTCGGCACTTTCCTTCTCAGCTCTACGCACCATCCTAAGCCTTGCCTCTCCCACACTCAGGATCCAAAGACAACGGCACCAGGGACTGCTCACACACTAAAGGCACCAGGACAAAAGGCTCACCAGCTTGGCCTTTGCATTCCCGCTGACAGCTCCACAGCTTGAACCCAGAGAACTGCCTGCTGCCAACAGCCTTTCCAATCACTCTGAGCACCTCATGACAAGGAGTGTGGGGAATGAATCTCCAGCAGCCTCCTGCCCCAGGCTGTCCCCCGGGAGCAGCCCTGCTCCAGGCCGTGACTGCCACCTGCACAGCCAAAGGACCCAGAGCCGGTGTTACACACCACGGCTGTGCCTGGCACAGAGACACCAGTGGCCACACAAGTGGCCATGGCACTGTCCACACACAGTCCCTGCTGCTGCTCCCCCAGCCGCTGGCACCAACTCCCAGCCACCCACTCCTAAAGCCACGGGGCCCACTGGGACACTGCGGGGGCTCGTGGAAGCCAGCGGCCATTGTGACACAGCAATGCTGCACAGAGCCCACGGTGCTTTGTGACCCGTGGCTCCCAGGAGAGCCTTTGTGATGCTGGGGAACTACAAGGAAGCCTGGCTCCTCTGTGACACCACCACAGAAGCTCAGGGGAGCCCTGGAGACCGTGCTGATGCTATTGAACCTGATGCAACCCTGCCTCCTCTGTGACACCACAGAAGCTCTTGGAGCCCTGGAGACCGTGGTGATGCTATGGAACCTGATGCAACCCTGCCTCCTCTGTGACACCACAGAACCTCTGGGAGCCCTGGAGACCGTGCTGATGCTATGGAACCTGATGCAACCCTGCCTCCACTGTGACACCACAGAAGCTCAGGGAGCCCTGGAGACTGTGGTGATGCTATGGAACCTGATGCAACCCTGCCTCCACTGTGACACCACAGAACCTCTGGGAGCCCTGGAGACCGTGCTGATGCTATGGAACCTGATGCAACCCTGCCTCCACTGTGACACCACAGAAGCTCGGGGAGCTCTGCAGACCGTGGGGATGCTGGCGAAGCTGACGGAACCCTGGGCACCACAGTGACGCTATGGAACCTGGTGGAACCGAGGGGCCACAGTGACACTGTGGGGCCTTTTGGAAGCAACAGGACCCTGGTGGGAAGCCACGGGATGATTAATCCTGCACGAACCTGCTCCAGGTGGGCTCCTCTCTCCCGGCTTCCACAGGTGCTGCTAGGATCCCACTCCGGCACTGGCTTGGCACGGGCTCACGGCTTCCTTTGGCAATGGCTCTGCTCCAGGATGGCATGCTGCAGAGAATGCAGGTAGATTTTGTGCTCACTCCTGGCATGCAGCTGGACAATAAAGCCTGATCCAGCCCCCCCTCAGCATATGTCCGGCTCTGGCATTGGGGCGGGGCAACTTTGGGAGCAGCCCCAGCCCTGCTCCTGCTCCCGGCTGGGCACCCAGCTGCTGGGACACAGGTGTGTCCTGATGCCACCGTCTACTCCTTTGAGAAGGGGAGGACAGAGTGCATCAGGGAGTTTGGTGTGGCTTACATGCGGCAAGGAGAAGGTGCAGCCCCAAACTGGCTTTCACTTCTAGAACCTTTTGCTATTGCGGGAGCAGCTGCTGGAGCTTTTCAACCGAGCTGCAAGAGTGAAAAGTGTGATGGCATGTCTATCTGAGAAGGAAGGTTCGGTGCCGCAGCCTGTTGTGCACAATTTATATGCTGATAAGAGAAGGGGGTGCTTTTGGAACGTTTTCCTTCCTGACACTTCTGTCTCTGTGAGCTTTAGCTGCTTGGACTCAGGGATACCGAAGGTATGTGAAAGTGACTGGGATGCGAGAATCATGTTGCACAGGGAACAGGGAAGGTCAGCAAATGTTTCCTGTCCTGGCACATCTCTCAGTCTGAACTGCAGCTGCAGATGCTTCACTTCCGCCAAGGACTCTGCCACCTTGAGAGAAGGATGCGCTCTATGGAGTTGAGAAAGAAAGTGCGTCTCACTAGCTTCTTTCCTCTACTTCATAGACAGCAAAGGGGCTATGAAAGGCAGCACTGGCTTTTTGTTCTAGGACTTCTTCTTTACAAGCAGCTGCTGGATGTTTGGAAGGGGGTTTGGGATATGCAAAAATGAGAGGCTAAGATGGTAAGAGGGTAAGATGGAAGTCATCTGGCAAAAGCAGAGCTCACAAAAGGGCCAGCTGAGAAAGCTCTTGCTGCCTACAACTTCAACTGCACCCCTCAAAGCAGCAGCACACACGCTGCTCTCGGCACTTTCCTTCTCAGCTCTATGCACCATCCTAAGCCTTGCCTCTCCCACACTCAGGATCCAAAGACAACGGCACCAGGGACTGCTCACACACTAAAGGCACCAGGACAAAAGGCTCACCAGCTTGGCCTTTGCATTCCCGCTGACAGCTCCACAGCTTGAACCCAGAGAACTGCCTGCTGCCAACAGCCTTTCCAATCACTCTGAGCACCTCATGACAAGGAGTGTGGGGAATGAATCTCCAGCAGCCTCCTGCCCCAGGCTGTCCCCCGGGAGCAGCCCTGCTCCAGGCCGTGACTGCCACCTGCACAGCCAAAGGACCCAGAGCCGGTGTTACACACCACGGCTGTGCCTGGCACAGAGACACCAGTGGCCACACAAGTGGCCATGGCACTGTCCACACACAGTCCCTGCTGCTGCTCCCCCAGCCGCTGGCACCAACTCCCAGCCACCCACTCCTAAAGCCACGGGGCCCACTGGGACACTGCGGGGGCTCGTGGAAGCCAGCGGCCATTGTGACACAGCAATGCTGCACAGAGCCCACGGTGCTTTGTGACCCGTGGCTCCCAGGAGAGCCTTTGTGATCCTGGGGAACTACAAGGAAGCCTGGCTCCTCTGTGACACCACCACAGAAGCTCAGGGGAGCCCTGGAGACCGTGCTGATGCTATTGAACCTGATGCAACCCTGCCTCCTCTGTGACACCACAGAACCTCTGGGAGCCCTGGAGACCGTGCTGATGCTATGGAACCTGATGCAACCCTGCCTCCTCTGTGACACCACAGAACCTCTGGGAGCCCTGGAGACCGTGCTGATGCTATGGAACCTGATGCAACCCTGCCTCCACTGTGACACCACAGAAGCTCAGGGAGCCCTGGAGACTGTGGTGATGCTATGGAACCTGATGCAACCCTGCCTCCACTGTGACACCACAGAACCTCTGGGAGCCCTGGAGACCGTGCTGATGCTATGGAACCTGATGCAACCCTGCCTCCACTGTGACACCACAGAAGCTCGGGGACCTCTGCAGACCGTGGGGATGCTGGCGAAGCTGACGGAACCCTGGGCACCACAGTGACGCTATGGAACCTGGTGGAACCGAGGGGCCACAGTGACACTGTGGGGCCTTTTGGAAGCAACAGGACCCTGGTGGGAAGCCACGGGATGATTAATCCTGCACGAACCTGCTCCAGGTGGGCTCCTCTCTCCCGGCTTCCACAGGTGCTGCTAGGATCCCACTCCGGCACTGGCTTGGCACGGGCTCACGGCTTCCTTTGGCAATGGCTCTGCTCCAGGATGGCATGCTGCAGAGAATGCAGGTAGATTTTGTGCTCACTCCTGGCATGCAGCTGGACAATAAAGCCTGATCCAGCCCCCCCTCAGCATATGTCCGGCTCTGGCATTGGGGCGGGGCAACTTTGGGAGCAGCCCCAGCCCTGCTCCTGCTCCCGGCTGGGCACCCAGCTGCTGGGACACAGGTGTGTCCTGATGCCACCGTCTACTCCTTTGAGAAGGGGAGGACAGAGTGCATCAGGGAGTTTGGTGTGGCTTACATGCGGCAAGGAGAAGGTGCAGCCCCAAACTGGCTTTCACTTCTAGAACCTTTTGCTATTGCGGGAGCAGCTGCTGGAGCTTTTCAACCGAGCTGCAAGAGTGAAAAGTGTGATGGCATGTCTATCTGAGAAGGAAGGTTCGGTGCCGCAGCCTGTTGTGCACAATTTATATGCTGATAAGAGAAGGGGGTGCTTTTGGAACGTTTTCCTTCCTGACACTTCTGTCTCTGTGAGCTTTAGCTGCTTGGACTCAGGGATACCGAAGGTATGTGAAAGTGACTGGGATGCGAGAATCATGTTGCACAGGGAACAGGGAAGGTCAGCAAATGTTTCCTGTCCTGGCACATCTCTCAGTCTGAACTGCAGCTGCAGATGCTTCACTTCCGCCAAGGACTCTGCCACCTTGAGAGAAGGATGCGCTCTATGGAGTTGAGAAAGAAAGTGCGTCTCACTAGCTTCTTTCCTCTACTTCATAGACAGCAAAGGGGCTATGAAAGGCAGCACTGGCTTTTTGTTCTAGGACTTCTTCTTTACAAGCAGCTGCTGGATGTTTGGAAGGGGGTTTGGGATATGCAAAAATGAGAGGCTAAGATGGTAAGAGGGTAAGATGGAAGTCATCTGGCAAAAGCAGAGCTCACAAAAGGGCCAGCTGAGAAAGCTCTTGCTGCCTACAACTTCAACTGCACCCCTCAAAGCAGCAGCACACACGCTGCTCTCGGCACTTTCCTTCTCAGCTCTATGCACCATCCTAAGCCTTGCCTCTCCCACACTCAGGATCCAAAGACAACGGCACCAGGGACTGCTCACACACTAAAGGCACCAGGACAAAAGGCTCACCAGCTTGGCCTTTGCATTCCCGCTGACAGCTCCACAGCTTGAACCCAGAGAACTGCCTGCTGCCAACAGCCTTTCCAATCACTCTGAGCACCTCATGACAAGGAGTGTGGGGAATGAATCTCCAGCAGCCTCCTGCCCCAGGCTGTCCCCCGGGAGCAGCCCTGCTCCAGGCCGTGACTGCCACCTGCACAGCCAAAGGACCCAGAGCCGGTGTTACACACCACGGCTGTGCCTGGCACAGAGACACCAGTGGCCACACAAGTGGCCATGGCACTGTCCACACACAGTCCCTGCTGCTGCTCCCCCAGCCGCTGGCACCAACTCCCAGCCACCCACTCCTAAAGCCACGGGGCCCACTGGGACACTGCGGGGGCTCGTGGAAGCCAGCGGCCATTGTGACACAGCAATGCTGCACAGAGCCCACGGTGCTTTGTGACCCGTGGCTCCCAGGAGAGCCTTTGTGATGCTGGGGAACTACAAGGAAGCCTGGCTCCTCTGTGACACCACCACAGAAGCTCAGGGGAGCCCTGGAGACCGTGCTGATGCTATTGAACCTGATGCAACCCTGCCTCCTCTGTGACACCACAGAAGCTCTTGGAGCCCTGGAGACCGTGCTGATGCTATGGAACCTGATGCAACCCTGCCTCCTCTGTGACACCACAGAACCTCTGGGAGCCCTGGAGACCGTGCTGATGCTATGGAACCTGATGCAACCCTGCCTCCACTGTGACACCACAGAAGCTCAGGGAGCCCTGGAGACTGTGGTGATGCTATGGAACCTGATGCAACCCTGCCTCCACTGTGACACCACAGAACCTCTGGGAGCCCTGGAGACCGTGCTGATGCTATGGAACCTGATGCAACCCTGCCTCCACTGTGACACCACAGAAGCTCGGGGAGCTCTGCAGACCGTGGGGATGCTGGCGAAGCTGACGGAACCCTGGGCACCACAGTGACGCTATGGAACCTGGTGGAACCGAGGGGCCACAGTGACACTGTGGGGCCTTTTGGAAGCAACAGGACCCTGGTGGGAAGCCACGGGATGATTAATCCTGCACGAACCTGCTCCAGGTGGGCTCCTCTCTCCCGGCTTCCACAGGTGCTGCTAGGATCCCACTCCGGCACTGGCTTGGCACGGGCTCACGGCTTCCTTTGGCAATGGCTCTGCTCCAGGATGGCATGCTGCAGAGAATGCAGGTAGATTTTGTGCTCACTCCTGGCATGCAGCTGGACAATAAAGCCTGATCCAGCCCCCCCTCAGCATATGTCCGGCTCTGGCATTGGGGCGGGGCAACTTTGGGAGCAGCCCCAGCCCTGCTCCTGCTCCCGGCTGGGCACCCAGCTGCTGGGACACAGGTGTGTCCTGATGCCACCGTCTACTCCTTTGAGAAGGGGAGGACAGAGTGCATCAGGGAGTTTGGTGTGGCTTACATGCGGCAAGGAGAAGGTGCAGCCCCAAACTGGCTTTCACTTCTAGAACCTTTTGCTATTGCGGGAGCAGCTGCTGGAGCTTTTCAACCGAGCTGCAAGAGTGAAAAGTGTGATGGCATGTCTATCTGAGAAGGAAGGTTCGGTGCCGCAGCCTGTTGTGCACAATTTATATGCTGATAAGAGAAGGGGGTGCTTTTGGAACGTTTTCCTTCCTGACACTTCTGTCTCTGTGAGCTTTAGCTGCTTGGACTCAGGGATACCGAAGGTATGTGAAAGTGACTGGGATGCGAGAATCATGTTGCACAGGGAACAGGGAAGGTCAGCAAATGTTTCCTGTCCTGGCACATCTCTCAGTCTGAACTGCAGCTGCAGATGCTTCACTTCCGCCAAGGACTCTGCCACCTTGAGAGAAGGATGCGCTCTATGGAGTTGAGAAAGAAAGTGCGTCTCACTAGCTTCTTTCCTCTACTTCATAGACAGCAAAGGGGCTATGAAAGGCAGCACTGGCTTTTTGTTCTAGGACTTCTTCTTTACAAGCAGCTGCTGGATGTTTGGAAGGGGGTTTGGGATATGCAAAAATGAGAGGCTAAGATGGTAAGAGGGTAAGATGGAAGTCATCTGGCAAAAGCAGAGCTCACAAAAGGGCCAGCTGAGAAAGCTCTTGCTGCCTACAACTTCAACTGCACCCCTCAAAGCAGCAGCACACACGCTGCTCTCGGCACTTTCCTTCTCAGCTCTATGCACCATCCTAAGCCTTGCCTCTCCCACACTCAGGATCCAAAGACAACGGCACCAGGGACTGCTCACACACTAAAGGCACCAGGACAAAAGGCTCACCAGCTTGGCCTTTGCATTCCCGCTGACAGCTCCACAGCTTGAACCCAGAGAACTGCCTGCTGCCAACAGCCTTTCCAATCACTCTGAGCACCTCATGACAAGGAGTGTGGGGAATGAATCTCCAGCAGCCTCCTGCCCCAGGCTGTCCCCCGGGAGCAGCCCTGCTCCAGGCCGTGACTGCCACCTGCACAGCCAAAGGACCCAGAGCCGGTGTTACACACCACGGCTGTGCCTGGCACAGAGACACCAGTGGCCACACAAGTGGCCATGGCACTGTCCACACACAGTCCCTGCTGCTGCTCCCCCAGCCGCTGGCACCAACTCCCAGCCACCCACTCCTAAAGCCACGGGGCCCACTGGGACACTGCGGGGGCTCGTGGAAGCCAGCGGCCATTGTGACACAGCAATGCTGCACAGAGCCCACGGTGCTTTGTGACCCGTGGCTCCCAGGAGAGCCTTTGTGATCCTGGGGAACTACAAGGAAGCCTGGCTCCTCTGTGACACCACCACAGAAGCTCAGGGGAGCCCTGGAGACCGTGCTGATGCTATTGAACCTGATGCAACCCTGCCTCCTCTGTGACACCACAGAACCTCTGGGAGCCCTGGAGACCGTGCTGATGCTATGGAACCTGATGCAACCCTGCCTCCTCTGTGACACCACAGAACCTCTGGGAGCCCTGGAGACCGTGCTGATGCTATGGAACCTGATGCAACCCTGCCTCCACTGTGACACCACAGAAGCTCAGGGAGCCCTGGAGACTGTGGTGATGCTATGGAACCTGATGCAACCCTGCCTCCACTGTGACACCACAGAACCTCTGGGAGCCCTGGAGACCGTGCTGATGCTATGGAACCTGATGCAACCCTGCCTCCACTGTGACACCACAGAAGCTCGGGGACCTCTGCAGACCGTGGGGATGCTGGCGAAGCTGACGGAACCCTGGGCACCACAGTGACGCTATGGAACCTGGTGGAACCGAGGGGCCACAGTGACACTGTGGGGCCTTTTGGAAGCAACAGGACCCTGGTGGGAAGCCACGGGATGATTAATCCTGCACGAACCTGCTCCAGGTGGGCTCCTCTCTCCCGGCTTCCACAGGTGCTGCTAGGATCCCACTCCGGCACTGGCTTGGCACGGGCTGACGGCTTCCTTTGGCAATGGCTCTGCTCCAGGATGGCATGCTGCAGAGAATGCAGGTAGATTTTGTGCTCACTCCTGGCATGCAGCTGGACAATAAAGCCTGATCCAGCCCCCCCTCAGCATATGTCCGGCTCTGGCATTGGGGCGGGGCAACTTTGGGAGCAGCCCCAGCCCTGCTCCTGCTCCCGGCTGGGCACCCAGCTGCTGGGACACAGGTGTGTCCTGATGCCACCGTCTACTCCTTTGAGAAGGGGAGGACAGAGTGCATCAGGGAGTTTGGTGTGGCTTACATGCGGCAAGGAGAAGGTGCAGCCCCAAACTGGCTTTCACTTCTAGAACCTTTTGCTATTGCGGGAGCAGCTGCTGGAGCTTTTCAACCGAGCTGCAAGAGTGAAAAGTGTGATGGCATGTCTATCTGAGAAGGAAGGTTCGGTGCCGCAGCCTGTTGTGCACAATTTATATGCTGATAAGAGAAGGGGGTGCTTTTGGAACGTTTTCCTTCCTGACACTTCTGTCTCTGTGAGCTTTAGCTGCTTGGACTCAGGGATACCGAAGGTATGTGAAAGTGACTGGGATGCGAGAATCATGTTGCACAGGGAACAGGGAAGGTCAGCAAATGTTTCCTGTCCTGGCACATCTCTCAGTCTGAACTGCAGCTGCAGATGCTTCACTTCCGCCAAGGACTCTGCCACCTTGAGAGAAGGATGCGCTCTATGGAGTTGAGAAAGAAAGTGCGTCTCACTAGCTTCTTTCCTCTACTTCATAGACAGCAAAGGGGCTATGAAAGGCAGCACTGGCTTTTTGTTCTAGGACTTCTTCTTTACAAGCAGCTGCTGGATGTTTGGAAGGGGGTTTGGGATATGCAAAAATGAGAGGCTAAGATGGTAAGAGGGTAAGATGGAAGTCATCTGGCAAAAGCAGAGCTCACAAAAGGGCCAGCTGAGAAAGCTCTTGCTGCCTACAACTTCAACTGCACCCCTCAAAGCAGCAGCACACACGCTGCTCTCGGCACTTTCCTTCTCAGCTCTATGCACCATCCTAAGCCTTGCCTCTCCCACACTCAGGATCCAAAGACAACGGCACCAGGGACTGCTCACACACTAAAGGCACCAGGACAAAAGGCTCACCAGCTTGGCCTTTGCATTCCCGCTGACAGCTCCACAGCTTGAACCCAGAGAACTGCCTGCTGCCAACAGCCTTTCCAATCACTCTGAGCACCTCATGACAAGGAGTGTGGGGAATGAATCTCCAGCAGCCTCCTGCCCCAGGCTGTCCCCCGGGAGCAGCCCTGCTCCAGGCCGTGACTGCCACCTGCACAGCCAAAGGACCCAGAGCCGGTGTTACACACCACGGCTGTGCCTGGCACAGAGACACCAGTGGCCACACAAGTGGCCATGGCACTGTCCACACACAGTCCCTGCTGCTGCTCCCCCAGCCGCTGGCACCAACTCCCAGCCACCCACTCCTAAAGCCACGGGGCCCACTGGGACACTGCGGGGGCTCGTGGAAGCCAGCGGCCATTGTGACACAGCAATGCTGCACAGAGCCCACGGTGCTTTGTGACCCGTGGCTCCCAGGAGAGCCTTTGTGATCCTGGGGAACTACAAGGAAGCCTGGCTCCTCTGTGACACCACCACAGAAGCTCAGGGGAGCCCTGGAGACCGTGCTGATGCTATTGAACCTGATGCAACCCTGCCTCCTCTGTGACACCACAGAACCTCTGGGAGCCCTGGAGACCGTGCTGATGCTATGGAACCTGATGCAACCCTGCCTCCTCTGTGACACCACAGAACCTCTGGGAGCCCTGGAGACCGTGCTGATGCTATGGAACCTGATGCAACCCTGCCTCCACTGTGACACCACAGAAGCTCAGGGAGCCCTGGAGACTGTGGTGATGCTATGGAACCTGATGCAACCCTGCCTCCACTGTGACACCACAGAACCTCTGGGAGCCCTGGAGACCGTGCTGATGCTATGGAACCTGATGCAACCCTGCCTCCACTGTGACACCACAGAAGCTCGGGGAGCTCTGCAGACCGTGGGGATGCTGGCGAAGCTGACGGAACCCTGGGCACCACAGTGACGCTATGGAACCTGGTGGAACCGAGGGGCCACAGTGACACTGTGGGGCCTTTTGGAAGCAACAGGACCCTGGTGGGAAGCCACGGGATGATTAATCCTGCACGAACCTGCTCCAGGTGGGCTCCTCTCTCCCGGCTTCCACAGGTGCTGCTAGGATCCCACTCCGGCACTGGCTTGGCACGGGCTGACGGCTTCCTTTGGCAATGGCTCTGCTCCAGGATGGCATGCTGCAGAGAATGCAGGTAGATTTTGTGCTCACTCCTGGCATGCAGCTGGACAATAAAGCCTGATCCAGCCCCCCCTCAGCATATGTCCGGCTCTGGCATTGGGGCGGGGCAACTTTGGGAGCAGCCCCAGCCCTGCTCCTGCTCCCGGCTGGGCACCCAGCTGCTGGGACACAGGTGTGTCCTGATGCCACCGTCTACTCCTTTGAGAAGGGGAGGACAGAGTGCATCAGGGAGTTTGGTGTGGCTTACATGCGGCAAGGAGAAGGTGCAGCCCCAAACTGGCTTTCACTTCTAGAACCTTTTGCTATTGCGGGAGCAGCTGCTGGAGCTTTTCAACCGAGCTGCAAGAGTGAAAAGTGTGATGGCATGTCTATCTGAGAAGGAAGGTTCGGTGCCGCAGCCTGTTGTGCACAATTTATATGCTGATAAGAGAAGGGGGTGCTTTTGGAACGTTTTCCTTCCTGACACTTCTGTCTCTGTGAGCTTTAGCTGCTTGGACTCAGGGATACCGAAGGTATGTGAAAGTGACTGGGATGCGAGAATCATGTTGCACAGGGAACAGGGAAGGTCAGCAAATGTTTCCTGTCCTGGCACATCTCTCAGTCTGAACTGCAGCTGCAGATGCTTCACTTCCGCCAAGGACTCTGCCACCTTGAGAGAAGGATGCGCTCTATGGAGTTGAGAAAGAAAGTGCGTCTCACTAGCTTCTTTCCTCTACTTCATAGACAGCAAAGGGGCTATGAAAGGCAGCACTGGCTTTTTGTTCTAGGACTTCTTCTTTACAAGCAGCTGCTGGATGTTTGGAAGGGGGTTTGGGATATGCAAAAATGAGAGGCTAAGATGGTAAGAGGGTAAGATGGAAGTCATCTGGCAAAAGCAGAGCTCACAAAAGGGCCAGCTGAGAAAGCTCTTGCTGCCTACAACTTCAACTGCACCCCTCAAAGCAGCAGCACACACGCTGCTCTCGGCACTTTCCTTCTCAGCTCTACGCACCATCCTAAGCCTTGCCTCTCCCACACTCAGGATCCAAAGACAACGGCACCAGGGACTGCTCACACACTAAAGGCACCAGGACAAAAGGCTCACCAGCTTGGCCTTTGCATTCCCGCTGACAGCTCCACAGCTTGAACCCAGAGAACTGCCTGCTGCCAACAGCCTTTCCAATCACTCTGAGCACCTCATGACAAGGAGTGTGGGGAATGAATCTCCAGCAGCCTCCTGCCCCAGGCTGTCCCCCGGGAGCAGCCCTGCTCCAGGCCGTGACTGCCACCTGCACAGCCAAAGGACCCAGAGCCGGTGTTACACACCACGGCTGTGCCTGGCACAGAGACACCAGTGGCCACACAAGTGGCCATGGCACTGTCCACACACAGTCCCTGCTGCTGCTCCCCCAGCCGCTGGCACCAACTCCCAGCCACCCACTCCTAAAGCCACGGGGCCCACTGGGACACTGCGGGGGCTCGTGGAAGCCAGCGGCCATTGTGACACAGCAATGCTGCACAGAGCCCACGGTGCTTTGTGACCCGTGGCTCCCAGGAGAGCCTTTGTGATCCTGGGGAACTACAAGGAAGCCTGGCTCCTCTGTGACACCACCACAGAAGCTCAGGGGAGCCCTGGAGACCGTGCTGATGCTATTGAACCTGATGCAACCCTGCCTCCTCTGTGACACCACAGAAGCTATTGGAGCCCTGGAGACCGTGGTGATGCTATGGAACCTGATGCAACCCTGCCTCCTCTGTGACACCACAGAACCTCTGGGAGCCCTGGAGACCGTGCTGATGCTATGGAACCTGATGCAACCCTGCCTCCACTGTGACACCACAGAAGCTCAGGGAGCCCTGGAGACTGTGGTGATGCTATGGAACCTGATGCAACCCTGCCTCCACTGTGACACCACAGAACCTCTGGGAGCCCTGGAGACCGTGCTGATGCTATGGAACCTGATGCAACCCTGCCTCCACTGTGACACCACAGAAGCTCGGGGACCTCTGCAGACCGTGGGGATGCTGGCGAAGCTGACGGAACCCTGGGCACCACAGTGACGCTATGGAACCTGGTGGAACCGAGGGGCCACAGTGACACTGTGGGGCCTTTTGGAAGCAACAGGACCCTGGTGGGAAGCCACGGGATGATTAATCCTGCACGAACCTGCTCCAGGTGGGCTCCTCTCTCCCGGCTTCCACAGGTGCTGCTAGGATCCCACTCCGGCACTGGCTTGGCACGGGCTCACGGCTTCCTTTGGCAATGGCTCTGCTCCAGGATGGCATGCTGCAGAGAATGCAGGTAGATTTTGTGCTCACTCCTGGCATGCAGCTGGACAATAAAGCCTGATCCAGCCCCCCCTCAGCATATGTCCGGCTCTGGCATTGGGGCGGGGCAACTTTGGGAGCAGCCCCAGCCCTGCTCCTGCTCCCGGCTGGGCACCCAGCTGCTGGGACACAGGTGTGTCCTGATGCCACCGTCTACTCCTTTGAGAAGGGGAGGACAGAGTGCATCAGGGAGTTTGGTGTGGCTTACATGCGGCAAGGAGAAGGTGCAGCCCCAAACTGGCTTTCACTTCTAGAACCTTTTGCTATTGCGGGAGCAGCTGCTGGAGCTTTTCAACCGAGCTGCAAGAGTGAAAAGTGTGATGGCATGTCTATCTGAGAAGGAAGGTTCGGTGCCGCAGCCTGTTGTGCACAATTTATATGCTGATAAGAGAAGGGGGTGCTTTTGGAACGTTTTCCTTCCTGACACTTCTGTCTCTGTGAGCTTTAGCTGCTTGGACTCAGGGATACCGAAGGTATGTGAAAGTGACTGGGATGCGAGAATCATGTTGCACAGGGAACAGGGAAGGTCAGCAAATGTTTCCTGTCCTGGCACATCTCTCAGTCTGAACTGCAGCTGCAGATGCTTCACTTCCGCCAAGGACTCTGCCACCTTGAGAGAAGGATGCGCTCTATGGAGTTGAGAAAGAAAGTGCGTCTCACTAGCTTCTTTCCTCTACTTCATAGACAGCAAAGGGGCTATGAAAGGCAGCACTGGCTTTTTGTTCTAGGACTTCTTCTTTACAAGCAGCTGCTGGATGTTTGGAAGGGGGTTTGGGATATGCAAAAATGAGAGGCTAAGATGGTAAGAGGGTAAGATGGAAGTCATCTGGCAAAAGCAGAGCTCACAAAAGGGCCAGCTGAGAAAGCTCTTGCTGCCTACAACTTCAACTGCACCCCTCAAAGCAGCAGCACACACGCTGCTCTCGGCACTTTCCTTCTCAGCTCTACGCACCATCCTAAGCCTTGCCTCTCCCACACTCAGGATCCAAAGACAACGGCACCAGGGACTGCTCACACACTAAAGGCACCAGGACAAAAGGCTCACCAGCTTGGCCTTTGCATTCCCGCTGACAGCTCCACAGCTTGAACCCAGAGAACTGCCTGCTGCCAACAGCCTTTCCAATCACTCTGAGCACCTCATGACAAGGAGTGTGGGGAATGAATCTCCAGCAGCCTCCTGCCCCAGGCTGTCCCCCGGGAGCAGCCCTGCTCCAGGCCGTGACTGCCACCTGCACAGCCAAAGGACCCAGAGCCGGTGTTACACACCACGGCTGTGCCTGGCACAGAGACACCAGTGGCCACACAAGTGGCCATGGCACTGTCCACACACAGTCCCTGCTGCTGCTCCCCCAGCCGCTGGCACCAACTCCCAGCCACCCACTCCTAAAGCCACGGGGCCCACTGGGACACTGCGGGGGCTCGTGGAAGCCAGCGGCCATTGTGACACAGCAATGCTGCACAGAGCCCACGGTGCTTTGTGACCCGTGGCTCCCAGGAGAGCCTTTGTGATCCTGGGGAACTACAAGGAAGCCTGGCTCCTCTGTGACACCACCACAGAAGCTCAGGGGAGCCCTGGAGACCGTGCTGATGCTATTGAACCTGATGCAACCCTGCCTCCTCTGTGACACCACAGAACCTCTGGGAGCCCTGGAGACCGTGCTGATGCTATGGAACCTGATGCAACCCTGCCTCCTCTGTGACACCACAGAACCTCTGGGAGCCCTGGAGACCGTGCTGATGCTATGGAACCTGATGCAACCCTGCCTCCACTGTGACACCACAGAAGCTCAGGGAGCCCTGGAGACTGTGGTGATGCTATGGAACCTGATGCAACCCTGCCTCCACTGTGACACCACAGAACCTCTGGGAGCCCTGGAGACCGTGCTGATGCTATGGAACCTGATGCAACCCTGCCTCCACTGTGACACCACAGAAGCTCGGGGAGCTCTGCAGACCGTGGGGATGCTGGCGAAGCTGACGGAACCCTGGGCACCACAGTGACGCTATGGAACCTGGTGGAACCGAGGGGCCACAGTGACACTGTGGGGCCTTTTGGAAGCAACAGGACCCTGGTGGGAAGCCACGGGATGATTAATCCTGCACGAACCTGCTCCAGGTGGGCTCCTCTCTCCCGGCTTCCACAGGTGCTGCTAGGATCCCACTCCGGCACTGGCTTGGCACGGGCTCACGGCTTCCTTTGGCAATGGCTCTGCTCCAGGATGGCATGCTGCAGAGAATGCAGGTAGATTTTGTGCTCACTCCTGGCATGCAGCTGGACAATAAAGCCTGATCCAGCCCCCCCTCAGCATATGTCCGGCTCTGGCATTGGGGCGGGGCAACTTTGGGAGCAGCCCCAGCCCTGCTCCTGCTCCCGGCTGGGCACCCAGCTGCTGGGACACAGGTGTGTCCTGATGCCACCGTCTACTCCTTTGAGAAGGGGAGGACAGAGTGCATCAGGGAGTTTGGTGTGGCTTACATGCGGCAAGGAGAAGGTGCAGCCCCAAACTGGCTTTCACTTCTAGAACCTTTTGCTATTGCGGGAGCAGCTGCTGGAGCTTTTCAACCGAGCTGCAAGAGTGAAAAGTGTGATGGCATGTCTATCTGAGAAGGAAGGTTCGGTGCCGCAGCCTGTTGTGCACAATTTATATGCTGATAAGAGAAGGGGGTGCTTTTGGAACGTTTTCCTTCCTGACACTTCTGTCTCTGTGAGCTTTAGCTGCTTGGACTCAGGGATACCGAAGGTATGTGAAAGTGACTGGGATGCGAGAATCATGTTGCACAGGGAACAGGGAAGGTCAGCAAATGTTTCCTGTCCTGGCACATCTCTCAGTCTGAACTGCAGCTGCAGATGCTTCACTTCCGCCAAGGACTCTGCCACCTTGAGAGAAGGATGCGCTCTATGGAGTTGAGAAAGAAAGTGCGTCTCACTAGCTTCTTTCCTCTACTTCATAGACAGCAAAGGGGCTATGAAAGGCAGCACTGGCTTTTTGTTCTAGGACTTCTTCTTTACAAGCAGCTGCTGGATGTTTGGAAGGGGGTTTGGGATATGCAAAAATGAGAGGCTAAGATGGTAAGAGGGTAAGATGGAAGTCATCTGGCAAAAGCAGAGCTCACAAAAGGGCCAGCTGAGAAAGCTCTTGCTGCCTACAACTTCAACTGCACCCCTCAAAGCAGCAGCACACACGCTGCTCTCGGCACTTTCCTTCTCAGCTCTACGCACCATCCTAAGCCTTGCCTCTCCCACACTCAGGATCCAAAGACAACGGCACCAGGGACTGCTCACACACTAAAGGCACCAGGACAAAAGGCTCACCAGCTTGGCCTTTGCATTCCCGCTGACAGCTCCACAGCTTGAACCCAGAGAACTGCCTGCTGCCAACAGCCTTTCCAATCACTCTGAGCACCTCATGACAAGGAGTGTGGGGAATGAATCTCCAGCAGCCTCCTGCCCAAGGCTGTCCCCCGGGAGCAGCCCTGCTCCAGGCCGTGACTGCCACCTGCACAGCCAAAGGACCCAGAGCCGGTGTTACACACCACGGCTGTGCCTGGCACAGAGACACCAGTGGCCACACAAGTGGCCATGGCACTGTCCACACACAGTCCCTGCTGCTGCTCCCCCAGCCGCTGGCACCAACTCCCAGCCACCCACTCCTAAAGCCACGGGGCCCACTGGGACACTGCGGGGGCTCGTGGAAGCCAGCGGCCATTGTGACACAGCGGGGCTGCACAGAGCCCACGGTGCTTTGTGACCCGTGGCTCCCAGGAGAGCCTTTGTGATCCTGGGGAACTACAAGGAAGCCTGGCTCCTCTGTGACACCACCACAGAAGCTCAGGGGAGCCCTGGAGACCGTGCTGATGCTATTGAACCTGATGCAACCCTGCCTCCTCTGTGACACCACAGAAGCTCTTGGAGCCCTGGAGACCGTGCTGATGCTATGGAACCTGATGCAACCCTGCCTCCTCTGTGACACCACAGAACCTCTGGGAGCCCTGGAGACCGTGCTGATGCTATGGAACCTGATGCAACCCTGCCTCCACTGTGACACCACAGAAGCTCAGGGAGCCCTGGAGACTGTGGTGATGCTATGGAACCTGATGCAACCCTGCCTCCACTGTGACACCACAGAACCTCTGGGAGCCCTGGAGACCGTGCTGATGCTATGGAACCTGATGCAACCCTGCCTCCACTGTGACACCACAGAAGCTCGGGGAGCTCTGCAGACCGTGGGGATGCTGGCGAAGCTGACGGAACCCTGGGCACCACAGTGACGCTATGGAACCTGGTGGAACCGAGGGGCCACAGTGACACTGTGGGGCCTTTTGGAAGCAACAGGACCCTGGTGGGAAGCCACGGGATGATTAATCCTGCACGAACCTGCTCCAGGTGGGCTCCTCTCTCCCGGCTTCCACAGGTGCTGCTAGGATCCCACTCCGGCACTGGCTTGGCACGGGCTCACGGCTTCCTTTGGCAATGGCTCTGCTCCAGGATGGCATGCTGCAGAGAATGCAGGTAGATTTTGTGCTCACTCCTGGCATGCAGCTGGACAATAAAGCCTGATCCAGCCCCCCCTCAGCATATGTCCGGCTCTGGCATTGGGGCGGGGCAACTTTGGGAGCAGCCCCAGCCCTGCTCCTGCTCCCGGCTGGGCACCCAGCTGCTGGGACACAGGTGTGTCCTGATGCCACCGTCTACTCCTTTGAGAAGGGGAGGACAGAGTGCATCAGGGAGTTTGGTGTGGCTTACATGCGGCAAGGAGAAGGTGCAGCCCCAAACTGGCTTTCACTTCTAGAACCTTTTGCTATTGCGGGAGCAGCTGCTGGAGCTTTTCAACCGAGCTGCAAGAGTGAAAAGTGTGATGGCATGTCTATCTGAGAAGGAAGGTTCGGTGCCGCAGCCTGTTGTGCACAATTTATATGCTGATAAGAGAAGGGGGTGCTTTTGGAACGTTTTCCTTCCTGACACTTCTGTCTCTGTGAGCTTTAGCTGCTTGGACTCAGGGATACCGAAGGTGTGTGAAAGTGACTGGGATGCGAGAATCATGTTGCACAGGGAACAGGGAAGGTCAGCAAATGTTTCCTGTCCTGGCACATCTCTCAGTCTGAACTGCAGCTGCAGATGCTTCACTTCCGCCAAGGACTCTGCCACCTTGAGAGAAGGATGCGCTCTATGGAGTTGAGAAAGAAAGTGCGTCTCACTAGCTTCTTTCCTCTACTTCATAGACAGCAAAGGGGCTATGAAAGGCAGCACTGGCTTTTTGTTCTAGGACTTCTTCTTTACAAGCAGCTGCTGGATGTTTGGAAGGGGGTTTGGGATATGCAAAAATGAGAGGCTAAGATGGTAAGAGGGTAAGATGGAAGTCATCTGGCAAAAGCAGAGCTCACAAAAGGGCCAGCTGAGAAAGCTCTTGCTGCCTACAACTTCAACTGCACCCCTCAAAGCAGCAGCACACACGCTGCTCTCGGCACTTTCCTTCTCAGCTCTACGCACCATCCTAAGCCTTGCCTCTCCCACACTCAGGATCCAAAGACAACGGCACCAGGGACTGCTCACACACTAAAGGCACCAGGACAAAAGGCTCACCAGCTTGGCCTTTGCATTCCCGCTGACAGCTCCACAGCTTGAACCCAGAGAACTGCCTGCTGCCAACAGCCTTTCCAATCACTCTGAGCACCTCATGACAAGGAGTGTGGGGAATGAATCTCCAGCAGCCTCCTGCCCCAGGCTGTCCCCCGGGAGCAGCCCTGCTCCAGGCCGTGACTGCCACCTGCACAGCCAAAGGACCCAGAGCCGGTGTTACACACCACGGCTGTGCCTGGCACAGAGACACCAGTGGCCACACAAGTGGCCATGGCACTGTCCACACACAGTCCCTGCTGCTGCTCCCCCAGCCGCTGGCACCAACTCCCAGCCACCCACTCCTAAAGCCACGGGGCCCACTGGGACACTGCGGGGGCTCGTGGAAGCCAGCGGCCATTGTGACACAGCGGGGCTGCACAGAGCCCACGGTGCTTTGTGACCCGTGGCTCCCAGGAGAGCCTTTGTGATGCTGGGGAACTACAAGGAAGCCTGCCTCCTCTGTGACACCACCACAGAAGCTCAGGGGAGCCCTGGAGACCGTGCTGATGCTATTGAACCTGATGCAACCCTGCCTCCTCTGTGACACCACAGAAGCTCTTGGAGCCCTGGAGACCGTGGTGATGCTATGGAACCTGATGCAACCCTGCCTCCTCTGTGACACCACAGAACCTCTGGGAGCCCTGGAGACCGTGCTGATGCTATGGAACCTGATGCAACCCTGCCTCCACTGTGACACCACAGAAGCTCAGGGAGCCCTGGAGACTGTGGTGATGCTATGGAACCTGATGCAACCCTGCCTCCACTGTGACACCACAGAACCTCTGGGAGCCCTGGAGACCGTGCTGATGCTATGGAACCTGATGCAACCCTGCCTCCACTGTGACACCACAGAAGCTCGGGGAGCTCTGCAGACCGTGGGGATGCTGGCGAAGCTGACGGAACCCTGGGCACCACAGTGACGCTATGGAACCTGGTGGAACCGAGGGGCCACAGTGACACTGTGGGGCCTTTTGGAAGCAACAGGACCCTGGTGGGAAGCCACGGGATGATTAATCCTGCACGAACCTGCTCCAGGTGGGCTCCTCTCTCCCGGCTTCCACAGGTGCTGCTAGGATCCCACTCCGGCACTGGCTTGGCACGGGCTCACGGCTTCCTTTGGCAATGGCTCTGCTCCAGGATGGCATGCTGCAGAGAATGCAGGTAGATTTTGTGCTCACTCCTGGCATGCAGCTGGACAATAAAGCCTGATCCAGCCCCCCCTCAGCATATGTCCGGCTCTGGCATTGGGGCGGGGCAACTTTGGGAGCAGCCCCAGCCCTGCTCCTGCTCCCGGCTGGGCACCCAGCTGCTGGGACACAGGTGTGTCCTGATGCCACCGTCTACTCCTTTGAGAAGGGGAGGACAGAGTGCATCAGGGAGTTTGGTGTGGCTTACATGCGGCAAGGAGAAGGTGCAGCCCCAAACTGGCTTTCACTTCTAGAACCTTTTGCTATTGCGGGAGCAGCTGCTGGAGCTTTTCAACCGAGCTGCAAGAGTGAAAAGTGTGATGGCATGTCTATCTGAGAAGGAAGGTTCGGTGCCGCAGCCTGTTGTGCACAATTTATATGCTGATAAGAGAAGGGGGTGCTTTTGCAACGTTTTCCTTCCTGACACTTCTGTCTCTGTGAGCTTTAGCTGCTTGGACTCAGGGATACCGAAGGTATGTGAAAGTGACTGGGATGCGAGAATCATGTTGCACAGGGAACAGGGAAGGTCAGCAAATGTTTCCTGTCCTGGCACATCTCTCAGTCTGAACTGCAGCTGCAGATGCTTCACTTCCGCCAAGGACTCTGCCACCTTGAGAGAAGGATGCGCTCTATGGAGTTGAGAAAGAAAGTGCGTCTCACTAGCTTCTTTCCTCTACTTCATAGACAGCAAAGGGGCTATGAAAGGCAGCACTGGCTTTTTGTTCTAGGACTTCTTCTTTACAAGCAGCTGCTGGATGTTTGGAAGGGGGTTTGGGATATGCAAAAATGAGAGGCTAAGATGGTAAGAGGGTAAGATGGAAGTCATCTGGCAAAAGCAGAGCTCACAAAAGGGCCAGCTGAGAAAGCTCTTGCTGCCTACAACTTCAACTGCACCCCTCAAAGCAGCAGCACACACGCTGCTCTCGGCACTTTCCTTCTCAGCTCTACGCACCATCCTAAGCCTTGCCTCTCCCACACTCAGGATCCAAAGACAACGGCACCAGGGACTGCTCACACACTAAAGGCACCAGGACAAAAGGCTCACCAGCTTGGCCTTTGCATTCCCGCTGACAGCTCCACAGCTTGAACCCAGAGAACTGCCTGCTGCCAACAGCCTTTCCAATCACTCTGAGCACCTCATGACAAGGAGTGTGGGGAATGAATCTCCAGCAGCCTCCTGCCCCAGGCTGTCCCCCGGGAGCAGCCCTGCTCCAGGCCGTGACTGCCACCTGCACAGCCAAAGGACCCAGAGCCGGTGTTACACACCACGGCTGTGCCTGGCACAGAGACACCAGTGGCCACACAAGTGGCCATGGCACTGTCCACACACAGTCCCTGCTGCTGCTCCCCCAGCCGCTGGCACCAACTCCCAGCCACCCACTCCTAAAGCCACGGGGCCCACTGGGACACTGCGGGGGCTCGTGGAAGCCAGCGGCCATTGTGACACAGCGGGGCTGCACAGAGCCCACGGTGCTTTGTGACCCGTGGCTCCCAGGAGAGCCTTTGTGATGCTGGGGAACTACAAGGAAGCCTGCCTCCTCTGTGACACCACCACAGAAGCTCAGGGGAGCCCTGGAGACCGTGCTGATGCTATTGAACCTGATGCAACCCTGCCTCCTCTGTGACACCACAGAAGCTCTTGGAGCCCTGGAGACCGTGGTGATGCTATGGAACCTGATGCAACCCTGCCTCCTCTGTGACACCACAGAACCTCTGGGAGCCCTGGAGACCGTGCTGATGCTATGGAACCTGATGCAACCCTGCCTCCACTGTGACACCACAGAAGCTCAGGGAGCCCTGGAGACTGTGGTGATGCTATGGAACCTGATGCAACCCTGCCTCCACTGTGACACCACAGAACCTCTGGGAGCCCTGGAGACCGTGCTGATGCTATGGAACCTGATGCAACCCTGCCTCCACTGTGACACCACAGAAGCTCGGGGAGCTCTGCAGACCGTGGGGATGCTGGCGAAGCTGACGGAACCCTGGGCACCACAGTGACGCTATGGAACCTGGTGGAACCGAGGGGCCACAGTGACACTGTGGGGCCTTTTGGAAGCAACAGGACCCTGGTGGGAAGCCACGGGATGATTAATCCTGCACGAACCTGCTCCAGGTGGGCTCCTCTCTCCCGGCTTCCACAGGTGCTGCTAGGATCCCACTCCGGCACTGGCTTGGCACGGGCTCACGGCTTCCTTTGGCAATGGCTCTGCTCCAGGATGGCATGCTGCAGAGAATGCAGGTAGATTTTGTGCTCACTCCTGGCATGCAGCTGGACAATAAAGCCTGATCCAGCCCCCCCTCAGCATATGTCCGGCTCTGGCATTGGGGCGGGGCAACTTTGGGAGCAGCCCCAGCCCTGCTCCTGCTCCCGGCTGGGCACCCAGCTGCTGGGACACAGGTGTGTCCTGATGCCACCGTCTACTCCTTTGAGAAGGGGAGGACAGAGTGCATCAGGGAGTTTGGTGTGGCTTACATGCGGCAAGGAGAAGGTGCAGCCCCAAACTGGCTTTCACTTCTAGAACCTTTTGCTATTGCGGGAGCAGCTGCTGGAGCTTTTCAACCGAGCTGCAAGAGTGAAAAGTGTGATGGCATGTCTATCTGAGAAGGAAGGTTCGGTGCCGCAGCCTGTTGTGCACAATTTATATGCTGATAAGAGAAGGGGGTGCTTTTGGAACGTTTTCCTTCCTGACACTTCTGTCTCTGTGAGCTTTAGCTGCTTGGACTCAGGGATACCGAAGGTATGTGAAAGTGACTGGGATGCGAGAATCATGTTGCACAGGGAACAGGGAAGGTCAGCAAATGTTTCCTGTCCTGGCACATCTCTCAGTCTGAACTGCAGCTGCAGATGCTTCACTTCCGCCAAGGACTCTGCCACCTTGAGAGAAGGATGCGCTCTATGGAGTTGAGAAAGAAAGTGCGTCTCACTAGCTTCTTTCCTCTACTTCATAGACAGCAAAGGGGCTATGAAAGGCAGCACTGGCTTTTTGTTCTAGGACTTCTTCTTTACAAGCAGCTGCTGGATGTTTGGAAGGGGGTTTGGGATATGCAAAAATGAGAGGCTAAGATGGTAAGAGGGTAAGATGGAAGTCATCTGGCAAAAGCAGAGCTCACAAAAGGGCCAGCTGAGAAAGCTCTTGCTGCCTACAACTTCAACTGCACCCCTCAAAGCAGCAGCACACACGCTGCTCTCGGCACTTTCCTTCTCAGCTCTACGCACCATCCTAAGCCTTGCCTCTCCCACACTCAGGATCCAAAGACAACGGCACCAGGGACTGCTCACACACTAAAGGCACCAGGACAAAAGGCTCACCAGCTTGGCCTTTGCATTCCCGCTGACAGCTCCACAGCTTGAACCCAGAGAACTGCCTGCTGCCAACAGCCTTTCCAATCACTCTGAGCACCTCATGACAAGGAGTGTGGGGAATGAATCTCCAGCAGCCTCCTGCCCCAGGCTGTCCCCCGGGAGCAGCCCTGCTCCAGGCCGTGACTGCCACCTGCACAGCCAAAGGACCCAGAGCCGGTGTTACACACCACGGCTGTGCCTGGCACAGAGACACCAGTGGCCACACAAGTGGCCATGGCACTGTCCACACACAGTCCCTGCTGCTGCTCCCCCAGCCGCTGGCACCAACTCCCAGCCACCCACTCCTAAAGCCACGGGGCCCACTGGGACACTGCGGGGGCTCGTGGAAGCCAGCGGCCATTGTGACACAGCGGGGCTGCACAGAGCCCACGGTGCTTTGTGACCCGTGGCTCCCAGGAGAGCCTTTGTGATGCTGGGGAACTACAAGGAAGCCTGCCTCCTCTGTGACACCACCACAGAAGCTCAGGGGAGCCCTGGAGACCGTGCTGATGCTATTGAACCTGATGCAACCCTGCCTCCTCTGTGACACCACAGAAGCTCTTGGAGCCCTGGAGACCGTGCTGATGCTATGGAACCTGATGCAACCCTGCCTCCTCTGTGACACCACAGAACCTCTGGGAGCCCTGGAGACCGTGCTGATGCTATGGAACCTGATGCAACCCTGCCTCCACTGTGACACCACAGAAGCTCAGGGAGCCCTGGAGACTGTGGTGATGCTATGGAACCTGATGCAACCCTGCCTCCACTGTGACACCACAGAACCTCTGGGAGCCCTGGAGACCGTGCTGATGCTATGGAACCTGATGCAACCCTGCCTCCACTGTGACACCACAGAAGCTCGGGGAGCTCTGCAGACCGTGGGGATGCTGGCGAAGCTGACGGAACCCTGGGCACCACAGTGACGCTATGGAACCTGGTGGAACCGAGGGGCCACAGTGACACTGTGGGGCCTTTTGGAAGCAACAGGACCCTGGTGGGAAGCCACGGGATGATTAATCCTGCACGAACCTGCTCCAGGTGGGCTCCTCTCTCCCGGCTTCCACAGGTGCTGCTAGGATCCCACTCCGGCACTGGCTTGGCACGGGCTGACGGCTTCCTTTGGCAATGGCTCTGCTCCAGGATGGCATGCTGCAGAGAATGCAGGTAGATTTTGTGCTCACTCCTGGCATGCAGCTGGACAATAAAGCCTGATCCAGCCCCCCCTCAGCATATGTCCGGCTCTGGCATTGGGGCGGGGCAACTTTGGGAGCAGCCCCAGCCCTGCTCCTGCTCCCGGCTGGGCACCCAGCTGCTGGGACACAGGTGTGTCCTGATGCCACCGTCTACTCCTTTGAGAAGGGGAGGACAGAGTGCATCAGGGAGTTTGGTGTGGCTTACATGCGGCAAGGAGAAGGTGCAGCCCCAAACTGGCTTTCACTTCTAGAACCTTTTGCTATTGCGGGAGCAGCTGCTGGAGCTTTTCAACCGAGCTGCAAGAGTGAAAAGTGTGATGGCATGTCTATCTGAGAAGGAAGGTTCGGTGCCGCAGCCTGTTGTGCACAATTTATATGCTGATAAGAGAAGGGGGTGCTTTTGCAACGTTTTCCTTCCTGACACTTCTGTCTCTGTGAGCTTTAGCTGCTTGGACTCAGGGATACCGAAGGTATGTGAAAGTGACTGGGATGCGAGAATCATGTTGCACAGGGAACAGGGAAGGTCAGCAAATGTTTCCTGTCCTGGCACATCTCTCAGTCTGAACTGCAGCTGCAGATGCTTCACTTCCGCCAAGGACTCTGCCACCTTGAGAGAAGGATGCGCTCTATGGAGTTGAGAAAGAAAGTGCGTCTCACTAGCTTCTTTCCTCTACTTCATAGACAGCAAAGGGGCTATGAAAGGCAGCACTGGCTTTTTGTTCTAGGACTTCTTCTTTACAAGCAGCTGCTGGATGTTTGGAAGGGGGTTTGGGATATGCAAAAATGAGAGGCTAAGATGGTAAGAGGGTAAGATGGAAGTCATCTGGCAAAAGCAGAGCTCACAAAAGGGCCAGCTGAGAAAGCTCTTGCTGCCTACAACTTCAACTGCACCCCTCAAAGCAGCAGCACACACGCTGCTCTCGGCACTTTCCTTCTCAGCTCTACGCACCATCCTAAGCCTTGCCTCTCCCACACTCAGGATCCAAAGACAACGGCACCAGGGACTGCTCACACACTAAAGGCACCAGGACAAAAGGCTCACCAGCTTGGCCTTTGCATTCCCGCTGACAGCTCCACAGCTTGAACCCAGAGAACTGCCTGCTGCCAACAGCCTTTCCAATCACTCTGAGCACCTCATGACAAGGAGTGTGGGGAATGAATCTCCAGCAGCCTCCTGCCCCAGGCTGTCCCCCGGGAGCAGCCCTGCTCCAGGCCGTGACTGCCACCTGCACAGCCAAAGGACCCAGAGCCGGTGTTACACACCACGGCTGTGCCTGGCACAGAGACACCAGTGGCCACACAAGTGGCCATGGCACTGTCCACACACAGTCCCTGCTGCTGCTCCCCCAGCCGCTGGCACCAACTCCCAGCCACCCACTCCTAAAGCCACGGGGCCCACTGGGACACTGCGGGGGCTCGTGGAAGCCAGCGGCCATTGTGACACAGCGGGGCTGCACAGAGCCCACGGTGCTTTGTGACCCGTGGCTCCCAGGAGAGCCTTTGTGATGCTGGGGAACTACAAGGAAGCCTGCCTCCTCTGTGACACCACCACAGAAGCTCAGGGGAGCCCTGGAGACCGTGCTGATGCTATTGAACCTGATGCAACCCTGCCTCCTCTGTGACACCACAGAAGCTCTTGGAGCCCTGGAGACCGTGCTGATGCTATGGAACCTGATGCAACCCTGCCTCCTCTGTGACACCACAGAACCTCTGGGAGCCCTGGAGACCGTGCTGATGCTATGGAACCTGATGCAACCCTGCCTCCACTGTGACACCACAGAAGCTCAGGGAGCCCTGGAGACTGTGGTGATGCTATGGAACCTGATGCAACCCTGCCTCCACTGTGACACCACAGAACCTCTGGGAGCCCTGGAGACCGTGCTGATGCTATGGAACCTGATGCAACCCTGCCTCCACTGTGACACCACAGAAGCTCGGGGAGCTCTGCAGACCGTGGGGATGCTGGCGAAGCTGACGGAACCCTGGGCACCACAGTGACGCTATGGAACCTGGTGGAACCGAGGGGCCACAGTGACACTGTGGGGCCTTTTGGAAGCAACAGGACCCTGGTGGGAAGCCACGGGATGATTAATCCTGCACGAACCTGCTCCAGGTGGGCTCCTCTCTCCCGGCTTCCACAGGTGCTGCTAGGATCCCACTCCGGCACTGGCTTGGCACGGGCTGACGGCTTCCTTTGGCAATGGCTCTGCTCCAGGATGGCATGCTGCAGAGAATGCAGGTAGATTTTGTGCTCACTCCTGGCATGCAGCTGGACAATAAAGCCTGATCCAGCCCCCCCTCAGCATATGTCCGGCTCTGGCATTGGGGCGGGGCAACTTTGGGAGCAGCCCCAGCCCTGCTCCTGCTCCCGGCTGGGCACCCAGCTGCTGGGACACAGGTGTGTCCTGATGCCACCGTCTACTCCTTTGAGAAGGGGAGGACAGAGTGCATCAGGGAGTTTGGTGTGGCTTACATGCGGCAAGGAGAAGGTGCAGCCCCAAACTGGCTTTCACTTCTAGAACCTTTTGCTATTGCGGGAGCAGCTGCTGGAGCTTTTCAACCGAGCTGCAAGAGTGAAAAGTGTGATGGCATGTCTATCTGAGAAGGAAGGTTCGGTGCCGCAGCCTGTTGTGCACAATTTATATGCTGATAAGAGAAGGGGGTGCTTTTGCAACGTTTTCCTTCCTGACACTTCTGTCTCTGTGAGCTTTAGCTGCTTGGACTCAGGGATACCGAAGGTATGTGAAAGTGACTGGGATGCGAGAATCATGTTGCACAGGGAACAGGGAAGGTCAGCAAATGTTTCCTGTCCTGGCACATCTCTCAGTCTGAACTGCAGCTGCAGATGCTTCACTTCCGCCAAGGACTCTGCCACCTTGAGAGAAGGATGCGCTCTATGGAGTTGAGAAAGAAAGTGCGTCTCACTAGCTTCTTTCCTCTACTTCATAGACAGCAAAGGGGCTATGAAAGGCAGCACTGGCTTTTTGTTCTAGGACTTCTTCTTTACAAGCAGCTGCTGGATGTTTGGAAGGGGGTTTGGGATATGCAAAAATGAGAGGCTAAGATGGTAAGAGGGTAAGATGGAAGTCATCTGGCAAAAGCAGAGCTCACAAAAGGGCCAGCTGAGAAAGCTCTTGCTGCCTACAACTTCAACTGCACCCCTCAAAGCAGCAGCACACACGCTGCTCTCGGCACTTTCCTTCTCAGCTCTACGCACCATCCTAAGCCTTGCCTCTCCCACACTCAGGATCCAAAGACAACGGCACCAGGGACTGCTCACACACTAAAGGCACCAGGACAAAAGGCTCACCAGCTTGGCCTTTGCATTCCCGCTGACAGCTCCACAGCTTGAACCCAGAGAACTGCCTGCTGCCAACAGCCTTTCCAATCACTCTGAGCACCTCATGACAAGGAGTGTGGGGAATGAATCTCCAGCAGCCTCCTGCCCCAGGCTGTCCCCCGGGAGCAGCCCTGCTCCAGGCCGTGACTGCCACCTGCACAGCCAAAGGACCCAGAGCCGGTGTTACACACCACGGCTGTGCCTGGCACAGAGACACCAGTGGCCACACAAGTGGCCATGGCACTGTCCACACACAGTCCCTGCTGCTGCTCCCCCAGCCGCTGGCACCAACTCCCAGCCACCCACTCCTAAAGCCACGGGGCCCACTGGGACACTGCGGGGGCTCGTGGAAGCCAGCGGCCATTGTGACACAGCGGGGCTGCACAGAGCCCACGGTGCTTTGTGACCCGTGGCTCCCAGGAGAGCCTTTGTGATGCTGGGGAACTACAAGGAAGCCTGCCTCCTCTGTGACACCACCACAGAAGCTCAGGGGAGCCCTGGAGACCGTGCTGATGCTATTGAACCTGATGCAACCCTGCCTCCTCTGTGACACCACAGAAGCTCTTGGAGCCCTGGAGACCGTGCTGATGCTATGGAACCTGATGCAACCCTGCCTCCTCTGTGACACCACAGAACCTCTGGGAGCCCTGGAGACCGTGCTGATGCTATGGAACCTGATGCAACCCTGCCTCCACTGTGACACCACAGAAGCTCAGGGAGCCCTGGAGACTGTGGTGATGCTATGGAACCTGATGCAACCCTGCCTCCACTGTGACACCACAGAACCTCTGGGAGCCCTGGAGACCGTGCTGATGCTATGGAACCTGATGCAACCCTGCCTCCACTGTGACACCACAGAAGCTCGGGGAGCTCTGCAGACCGTGGGGATGCTGGCGAAGCTGACGGAACCCTGGGCACCACAGTGACGCTATGGAACCTGGTGGAACCGAGGGGCCACAGTGACACTGTGGGGCCTTTTGGAAGCAACAGGACCCTGGTGGGAAGCCACGGGATGATTAATCCTGCACGAACCTGCTCCAGGTGGGCTCCTCTCTCCCGGCTTCCACAGGTGCTGCTAGGATCCCACTCCGGCACTGGCTTGGCACGGGCTGACGGCTTCCTTTGGCAATGGCTCTGCTCCAGGATGGCATGCTGCAGAGAATGCAGGTAGATTTTGTGCTCACTCCTGGCATGCAGCTGGACAATAAAGCCTGATCCAGCCCCCCCTCAGCATATGTCCGGCTCTGGCATTGGGGCGGGGCAACTTTGGGAGCAGCCCCAGCCCTGCTCCTGCTCCCGGCTGGGCACCCAGCTGCTGGGACACAGGTGTGTCCTGATGCCACCGTCTACTCCTTTGAGAAGGGGAGGACAAAGTGCATCAGGGAGTTTGGTGTGGCTTACATGCGGCAAGGAGAAGGTGCAGCCCCAAACTGGCTTTCACTTCTAGAACCTTTTGCTATTGCGGGAGCAGCTGCTGGAGCTTTTCAACCGAGCTGCAAGAGTGAAAAGTGTGATGGCATGTCTATCTGAGAAGGAAGGTTCGGTGCCGCAGCCTGTTGTGCACAATTTATATGCTGATAAGAGAAGGGGGTGCTTTTGGAACGTTTTCCTTCCTGACACTTCTGTCTCTGTGAGCTTTAGCTGCTTGGACTCAGGGATACCGAAGGTATGTGAAAGTGACTGGGATGCGAGAATCATGTTGCACAGGGAACAGGGAAGGTCAGCAAATGTTTCCTGTCCTGGCACATCTCTCAGTCTGAACTGCAGCTGCAGATGCTTCACTTCCGCCAAGGACTCTGCCACCTTGAGAGAAGGATGCGCTCTATGGAGTTGAGAAAGAAAGTGCGTCTCACTAGCTTCTTTCCTCTACTTCATAGACAGCAAAGGGGCTATGAAAGGCAGCACTGGCTTTTTGTTCTAGGACTTCTTCTTTACAAGCAGCTGCTGGATGTTTGGAAGGGGGTTTGGGATATGCAAAAATGAGAGGCTAAGATGGTAAGAGGGTAAGATGGAAGTCATCTGGCAAAAGCAGAGCTCACAAAAGGGCCAGCTGAGAAAGCTCTTGCTGCCTACAACTTCAACTGCACCCCTCAAAGCAGCAGCACACACGCTGCTCTCGGCACTTTCCTTCTCAGCTCTACGCACCATCCTAAGCCTTGCCTCTCCCACACTCAGGATCCAAAGACAACGGCACCAGGGACTGCTCACACACTAAAGGCACCAGGACAAAAGGCTCACCAGCTTGGCCTTTGCATTCCCGCTGACAGCTCCACAGCTTGAACCCAGAGAACTGCCTGCTGCCAACAGCCTTTCCAATCACTCTGAGCACCTCATGACAAGGAGTGTGGGGAATGAATCTCCAGCAGCCTCCTGCCCCAGGCTGTCCCCCGGGAGCAGCCCTGCTCCAGGCCGTGACTGCCACCTGCACAGCCAAAGGACCCAGAGCCGGTGTTACACACCACGGCTGTGCCTGACACAGAGACACCAGTGGCCACACAAGTGGCCATGGCACTGTCCACACACAGTCCCTGCTGCTGCTCCCCCAGCCGCTGGCACCAACTCCCAGCCACCCACTCCTAAAGCCACGGGGCCCACTGGGACACTGCGGGGGCTCGTGGAAGCCAGCGGCCATTGTGACACAGCGGGGCTGCACAGAGCCCACGGTGCTTTGTGACCCGTGGCTCCCAGGAGAGCCTTTGTGATGCTGGGGAACTACAAGGAAGCCTGGCTCCTCTGTGACACCACCACAGAAGCTCAGGGGAGCCCTGGAGACCGTGCTGATGCTATTGAACCTGATGCAACCCTGCCTCCTCTGTGACACCACAGAAGCTCTTGGAGCCCTGGAGACCGTGGTGATGCTATGGAACCTGAGGCAACCCTGCCTCCTCTGTGACACCACAGAACCTCTGGGAGCCCTGGAGACCGTGCTGATGCTATGGAACCTGATGCAACCCTGCCTCCACTGTGACACCACAGAAGCTCAGGGAGCCCTGGAGACTGTGGTGATGCTATGGAACCTGATGCAACCCTGCCTCCACTGTGACACCACAGAACCTCTGGGAGCCCTGGAGACCGTGCTGATGCTATGGAACCTGATGCAACCCTGCCTCCACTGTGACACCACAGAAGCTCGGGGAGCTCTGCAGACCGTGGGGATGCTGGCGAAGCTGACGGAACCCTGGGCACCACAGTGACGCTATGGAACCTGGTGGAACCGAGGGGCCACAGTGACACTGTGGGGCCTTTTGGAAGCAACAGGACCCTGGTGGGAAGCCACGGGATGATTAATCCTGCACGAACCTGCTCCAGGTGGGCTCCTCTCTCCCGGCTTCCACAGGTGCTGCTAGGATCCCACTCCGGCACTGGCTTGGCACGGGCTCACGGCTTCCTTTGGCAATGGCTCTGCTCCAGGATGGCATGCTGCAGAGAATGCAGGTAGATTTTGTGCTCACTCCTGGCATGCAGCTGGACAATAAAGCCTGATCCAGCCCCCCCTCAGCATATGTCCGGCTCTGGCATTGGGGCGGGGCAACTTTGGGAGCAGCCCCAGCCCTGCTCCTGCTCCCGGCTGGGCACCCAGCTGCTGGGACACAGGTGTGTCCTGATGCCACCGTCTACTCCTTTGAGAAGGGGAGGACAGAGTGCATCAGGGAGTTTGGTGTGGCTTACATGCGGCAAGGAGAAGGTGCAGCCCCAAACTGGCTTTCACTTCTAGAACCTTTTGCTATTGCGGGAGCAGCTGCTGGAGCTTTTCAACCGAGCTGCAAGAGTGAAAAGTGTGATGGCATGTCTATCTGAGAAGGAAGGTTCGGTGCCGCAGCCTGTTGTGCACAATTTATATGCTGATAAGAGAAGGGGGTGCTTTTGGAACGTTTTCCTTCCTGACACTTCTGTCTCTGTGAGCTTTAGCTGCTTGGACTCAGGGATACCGAAGGTATGTGAAAGTGACTGGGATGCGAGAATCATGTTGCACAGGGAACAGGGAAGGTCAGCAAATGTTTCCTGTCCTGGCACATCTCTCAGTCTGAACTGCAGCTGCAGATGCTTCACTTCCGCCAAGGACTCTGCCACCTTGAGAGAAGGATGCGCTCTATGGAGTTGAGAAAGAAAGTGCGTCTCACTAGCTTCTTTCCTCTACTTCATAGACAGCAAAGGGGCTATGAAAGGCAGCACTGGCTTTTTGTTCTAGGACTTCTTCTTTACAAGCAGCTGCTGGATGTTTGGAAGGGGGTTTGGGATATGCAAAAATGAGAGGCTAAGATGGTAAGAGGGTAAGATGGAAGTCATCTGGCAAAAGCAGAGCTCACAAAAGGGCCAGCTGAGAAAGCTCTTGCTGCCTACAACTTCAACTGCACCCCTCAAAGCAGCAGCACACACGCTGCTCTCGGCACTTTCCTTCTCAGCTCTATGCACCATCCTAAGCCTTGCCTCTCCCACACTCAGGATCCAAAGACAACGGCACCAGGGACTGCTCACACACTAAAGGCACCAGGACAAAAGGCTCACCAGCTTGGCCTTTGCATTCCCGCTGACAGCTCCACAGCTTGAACCCAGAGAACTGCCTGCTGCCAACAGCCTTTCCAATCACTCTGAGCACCTCATGACAAGGAGTGTGGGGAATGAATCTCCAGCAGCCTCCTGCCCCAGGCTGTCCCCCGGGAGCAGCCCTGCTCCAGGCCGTGACTGCCACCTGCACAGCCAAAGGACCCAGAGCCGGTGTTACACACCACGGCTGTGCCTGGCACAGAGACACCAGTGGCCACACAAGTGGCCATGGCACTGTCCACACACAGTCCCTGCTGCTGCTCCCCCAGCCGCTGGCACCAACTCCCAGCCACCCACTCCTAAAGCCACGGGGCCCACTGGGACACTGCGGGGGCTCGTGGAAGCCAGCGGCCATTGTGACACAGCAATGCTGCACAGAGCCCACGGTGCTTTGTGACCCGTGGCTCCCAGGAGAGCCTTTGTGATCCTGGGGAACTACAAGGAAGCCTGCCTCCTCTGTGACACCACCACAGAAGCTCAGGGGAGCCCTGGAGACCGTGCTGATGCTATTGAACCTGATGCAACCCTGCCTCCTCTGTGACACCACAGAACCTCTGGGAGCCCTGGAGACCGTGCTGATGCTATGGAACCTGATGCAACCCTGCCTCCTCTGTGACACCACAGAAGCTCAGGGAGCCCTGGAGACTGTGGTGATGCTATGGAACCTGATGCAACCCTGCCTCCACTGTGACACCACAGAACCTCTGGGAGCCCTGGAGACCGTGCTGATGCTATGGAACCTGATGCAACCCTGCCTCCACTGTGACACCACAGAAGCTCGGGGAGCTCTGCAGACCGTGGGGATGCTGGCGAAGCTGACGGAACCCTGGGCACCACAGTGACGCTATGGAACCTGGTGGAACCGAGGGGCCACAGTGACACTGTGGGGCCTTTTGGAAGCAACAGGACCCTGGTGGGAAGCCACGGGATGATTAATCCTGCACGAACCTGCTCCAGGTGGGCTCCTCTCTCCCGGCTTCCACAGGTGCTGCTAGGATCCCACTCCGGCACTGGCTTGGCACGGGCTCACGGCTTCCTTTGGCAATGGCTCTGCTCCAGGATGGCATGCTGCAGAGAATGCAGGTAGATTTTGTGCTCACTCCTGGCATGCAGCTGGACAATAAAGCCTGATCCAGCCCCCCCTCAGCATATGTCCGGCTCTGGCATTGGGGCGGGGCAACTTTGGGAGCAGCCCCAGCCCTGCTCCTGCTCCCGGCTGGGCACCCAGCTGCTGGGACACAGGTGTGTCCTGATGCCACCGTCTACTCCTTTGAGAAGGGGAGGACAGAGTGCATCAGGGAGTTTGGTGTGGCTTACATGCGGCAAGGAGAAGGTGCAGCCCCAAACTGGCTTTCACTTCTAGAACCTTTTGCTATTGCGGGAGCAGCTGCTGGAGCTTTTCAACCGAGCTGCAAGAGTGAAAAGTGTGATGGCATGTCTATCTGAGAAGGAAGGTTCGGTGCCGCAGCCTGTTGTGCACAATTTATATGCTGATAAGAGAAGGGGGTGCTTTTGGAACGTTTTCCTTCCTGACACTTCTGTCTCTGTGAGCTTTAGCTGCTTGGACTCAGGGGTACCGAAGGTATGTGAAAGTGACTGGGATGCGAGAATCATGTTGCACAGGGAACAGGGAAGGTCAGCAAATGTTTCCTGTCCTGGCACATCTCTCAGTCTGAACTGCAGCTGCAGATGCTTCACTTCCGCCAAGGACTCTGCCACCTTGAGAGAAGGATGCGCTCTATGGAGTTGAGAAAGAAAGTGCGTCTCACTAGCTTCTTTCCTCTACTTCATAGACAGCAAAGGGGCTATGAAAGGCAGCACTGGCTTTTTGTTCTAGGACTTCTTCTTTACAAGCAGCTGCTGGATGTTTGGAAGGGGGTTTGGGATATGCAAAAATGAGAGGCTAAGATGGTAAGAGGGTAAGATGGAAGTCATCTGGCAAAAGCAGAGCTCACAAAAGGGCCAGCTGAGAAAGCTCTTGCTGCCTACAACTTCAACTGCACCCCTCAAAGCAGCAGCACACACGCTGCTCTCGGCACTTTCCTTCTCAGCTCTACGCACCATCCTAAGCCTTGCCTCTCCCACACTCAGGATCCAAAGACAACGGCACCAGGGACTGCTCACACACTAAAGGCACCAGGACAAAAGGCTCACCAGCTTGGCCTTTGCATTCCCGCTGACAGCTCCACAGCTTGAACCCAGAGAACTGCCTGCTGCCAACAGCCTTTCCAATCACTCTGAGCACCTCATGACAAGGAGTGTGGGGAATGAATCTCCAGCAGCCTCCTGCCCCAGGCTGTCCCCCGGGAGCAGCCCTGCTCCAGGCCGTGACTGCCACCTGCACAGCCAAAGGACCCAGAGCCGGTGTTACACACCACGGCTGTGCCTGACACAGAGACACCAGTGGCCACACAAGTGGCCATGGCACTGTCCACACACAGTCCCTGCTGCTGCTCCCCCAGCCGCTGGCACCAACTCCCAGCCACCCACTCCTAAAGCCACAGGGCCCACTGGGACACTGCGGGGGCTCGTGGAAGCCAGCGGCCATTGTGACACAGCGGGGCTGCACAGAGCCCACGGTGCTTTGTGACCCGTGGCTCCCAGGAGAGCCTTTGTGATGCTGGGGAACTACAAGGAAGCCTGGCTCCTCTGTGACACCACCACAGAAGCTCAGGGGAGCCCTGGAGACCGTGCTGATGCTATTGAACCTGATGCAACCCTGCCTCCTCTGTGACACCACAGAAGCTCTTGGAGCCCTGGAGACCGTGGTGATGCTATGGAACCTGAGGCAACCCTGCCTCCTCTGTGACACCACAGAACCTCTGGGAGCCCTGGAGACCGTGCTGATGCTATGGAACCTGATGCAACCCTGCCTCCACTGTGACACCACAGAAGCTCAGGGAGCCCTGGAGACTGTGGTGATGCTATGGAACCTGATGCAACCCTGCCTCCACTGTGACACCACAGAACCTCTGGGAGCCCTGGAGACCGTGCTGATGCTATGGAACCTGATGCAACCCTGCCTCCACTGTGACACCACAGAAGCTCGGGGACCTCTGCAGACCGTGGGGATGCTGGCGAAGCTGACGGAACCCTGGGCACCACAGTGACGCTATGGAACCTGGTGGAACCGAGGGGCCACAGTGACACTGTGGGGCCTTTTGGAAGCAACAGGACCCTGGTGGGAAGCCACGGGATGATTAATCCTGCACGAACCTGCTCCAGGTGGGCTCCTCTCTCCCGGCTTCCACAGGTGCTGCTAGGATCCCACTCCGGCACTGGCTTGGCACGGGCTCACGGCTTCCTTTGGCAATGGCTCTGCTCCAGGATGGCATGCTGCAGAGAATGCAGGTAGATTTTGTGCTCACTCCTGGCATGCAGCTGGACAATAAAGCCTGATCCAGCCCCCCCTCAGCATATGTCCGGCTCTGGCATTGGGGCGGGGCAACTTTGGGAGCAGCCCCAGCCCTGCTCCTGCTCCCGGCTGGGCACCCAGCTGCTGGGACACAGGTGTGTCCTGATGCCACCGTCTACTCCTTTGAGAAGGGGAGGACAGAGTGCATCAGGGAGTTTGGTGTGGCTTACATGCGGCAAGGAGAAGGTGCAGCCCCAAACTGGCTTTCACTTCTAGAACCTTTTGCTATTGCGGGAGCAGCTGCTGGAGCTTTTCAACCGAGCTGCAAGAGTGAAAAGTGTGATGGCATGTCTATCTGAGAAGGAAGGTTCGGTGCCGCAGCCTGTTGTGCACAATTTATATGCTGATAAGAGAAGGGGGTGCTTTTGGAACGTTTTCCTTCCTGACACTTCTGTCTCTGTGAGCTTTAGCTGCTTGGACTCAGGGATACCGAAGGTATGTGAAAGTGACTGGGATGCGAGAATCATGTTGCACAGGGAACAGGGAAGGTCAGCAAATGTTTCCTGTCCTGGCACATCTCTCAGTCTGAACTGCAGCTGCAGATGCTTCACTTCCGCCAAGGACTCTGCCACCTTGAGAGAAGGATGCGCTCTATGGAGTTGAGAAAGAAAGTGCGTCTCACTAGCTTCTTTCCTCTACTTCATAGACAGCAAAGGGGCTATGAAAGGCAGCACTGGCTTTTTGTTCTAGGACTTCTTCTTTACAAGCAGCTGCTGGATGTTTGGAAGGGGGTTTGGGATATGCAAAAATGAGAGGCTAAGATGGTAAGAGGGTAAGATGGAAGTCATCTGGCAAAAGCAGAGCTCACAAAAGGGCCAGCTGAGAAAGCTCTTGCTGCCTACAACTTCAACTGCACCCCTCAAAGCAGCAGCACACACGCTGCTCTCGGCACTTTCCTTCTCAGCTCTACGCACCATCCTAAGCCTTGCCTCTCCCACACTCAGGATCCAAAGACAACGGCACCAGGGACTGCTCACACACTAAAGGCACCAGGACAAAAGGCTCACCAGCTTGGCCTTTGCATTCCCGCTGACAGCTCCACAGCTTGAACCCAGAGAACTGCCTGCTGCCAACAGCCTTTCCAATCACTCTGAGCACCTCATGACAAGGAGTGTGGGGAATGAATCTCCAGCAGCCTCCTGCCCAAGGCTGTCCCCCGGGAGCAGCCCTGCTCCAGGCCGTGACTGCCACCTGCACAGCCAAAGGACCCAGAGCCGGTGTTACACACCACGGCTGTGCCTGGCACAGAGACACCAGTGGCCACACAAGTGGCCATGGCACTGTCCACACACAGTCCCTGCTGCTGCTCCCCCAGCCGCTGGCACCAACTCCCAGCCACCCACTCCTAAAGCCACGGGGCCCACTGGGACACTGCGGGGGCTCGTGGAAGCCAGCGGCCATTGTGACACAGCGGGGCTGCACAGAGCCCACGGTGCTTTGTGACCCGTGGCTCCCAGGAGAGCCTTTGTGATCCTGGGGAACTACAAGGAAGCCTGGCTCCTCTGTGACACCACCACAGAAGCTCAGGGGAGCCCTGGAGACCGTGCTGATGCTATTGAACCTGATGCAACCCTGCCTCCTCTGTGACACCACAGAAGCTCTTGGAGCCCTGGAGACCGTGCTGATGCTATGGAACCTGATGCAACCCTGCCTCCTCTGTGACACCACAGAACCTCTGGGAGCCCTGGAGACCGTGCTGATGCTATGGAACCTGATGCAACCCTGCCTCCACTGTGACACCACAGAAGCTCAGGGAGCCCTGGAGACTGTGGTGATGCTATGGAACCTGATGCAACCCTGCCTCCACTGTGACACCACAGAACCTCTGGGAGCCCTGGAGACCGTGCTGATGCTATGGAACCTGATGCAACCCTGCCTCCACTGTGACACCACAGAAGCTCGGGGAGCTCTGCAGACCGTGGGGATGCTGGCGAAGCTGACGGAACCCTGGGCACCACAGTGACGCTATGGAACCTGGTGGAACCGAGGGGCCACAGTGACACTGTGGGGCCTTTTGGAAGCAACAGGACCCTGGTGGGAAGCCACGGGATGATTAATCCTGCACGAACCTGCTCCAGGTGGGCTCCTCTCTCCCGGCTTCCACAGGTGCTGCTAGGATCCCACTCCGGCACTGGCTTGGCACGGGCTCACGGCTTCCTTTGGCAATGGCTCTGCTCCAGGATGGCATGCTGCAGAGAATGCAGGTAGATTTTGTGCTCACTCCTGGCATGCAGCTGGACAATAAAGCCTGATCCAGCCCCCCCTCAGCATATGTCCGGCTCTGGCATTGGGGCGGGGCAACTTTGGGAGCAGCCCCAGCCCTGCTCCTGCTCCCGGCTGGGCACCCAGCTGCTGGGACACAGGTGTGTCCTGATGCCACCGTCTACTCCTTTGAGAAGGGGAGGACAGAGTGCATCAGGGAGTTTGGTGTGGCTTACATGCGGCAAGGAGAAGGTGCAGCCCCAAACTGGCTTTCACTTCTAGAACCTTTTGCTATTGCGGGAGCAGCTGCTGGAGCTTTTCAACCGAGCTGCAAGAGTGAAAAGTGTGATGGCATGTCTATCTGAGAAGGAAGGTTCGGTGCCGCAGCCTGTTGTGCACAATTTATATGCTGATAAGAGAAGGGGGTGCTTTTGGAACGTTTTCCTTCCTGACACTTCTGTCTCTGTGAGCTTTAGCTGCTTGGACTCAGGGATACCGAAGGTATGTGAAAGTGACTGGGATGCGAGAATCATGTTGCACAGGGAACAGGGAAGGTCAGCAAATGTTTCCTGTCCTGGCACATCTCTCAGTCTGAACTGCAGCTGCAGATGCTTCACTTCCGCCAAGGACTCTGCCACCTTGAGAGAAGGATGCGCTCTATGGAGTTGAGAAAGAAAGTGCGTCTCACTAGCTTCTTTCCTCTACTTCATAGACAGCAAAGGGGCTATGAAAGGCAGCACTGGCTTTTTGTTCTAGGACTTCTTCTTTACAAGCAGCTGCTGGATGTTTGGAAGGGGGTTTGGGATATGCAAAAATGAGAGGCTAAGATGGTAAGAGGGTAAGATGGAAGTCATCTGGCAAAAGCAGAGCTCACAAAAGGGCCAGCTGAGAAAGCTCTTGCTGCCTACAACTTCAACTGCACCCCTCAAAGCAGCAGCACACACGCTGCTCTCGGCACTTTCCTTCTCAGCTCTACGCACCATCCTAAGCCTTGCCTCTCCCACACTCAGGATCCAAAGACAACGGCACCAGGGACTGCTCACACACTAAAGGCACCAGGACAAAAGGCTCACCAGCTTGGCCTTTGCATTCCCGCTGACAGCTCCACAGCTTGAACCCAGAGAACTGCCTGCTGCCAACAGCCTTTCCAATCACTCTGAGCACCTCATGACAAGGAGTGTGGGGAATGAATCTCCAGCAGCCTCCTGCCCCAGGCTGTCCCCCGGGAGCAGCCCTGCTCCAGGCCGTGACTGCCACCTGCACAGCCAAAGGACCCAGAGCCGGTGTTACACACCACGGCTGTGCCTGGCACAGAGACACCAGTGGCCACACAAGTGGCCATGGCACTGTCCACACACAGTCCCTGCTGCTGCTCCCCCAGCCGCTGGCACCAACTCCCAGCCACCCACTCCTAAAGCCACGGGGCCCACTGGGACACTGCGGGGGCTCGTGGAAGCCAGCGGCCATTGTGACACAGCAATGCTGCACAGAGCCCACGGTGCTTTGTGACCCGTGGCTCCCAGGAGAGCCTTTGTGATCCTGGGGAACTACAAGGAAGCCTGGCTCCTCTGTGACACCACCACAGAAGCTCAGGGGAGCCCTGGAGACCGTGCTGATGCTATTGAACCTGATGCAACCCTGCCTCCTCTGTGACACCACAGAAGCTCTTGGAGCCCTGGAGACCGTGCTGATGCTATGGAACCTGATGCAACCCTGCCTCCTCTGTGACACCACAGAACCTCTGGGAGCCCTGGAGACCGTGCTGATGCTATGGAACCTGATGCAACCCTGCCTCCACTGTGACACCACAGAAGCTCAGGGAGCCCTGGAGACTGTGGTGATGCTATGGAACCTGATGCAACCCTGCCTCCACTGTGACACCACAGAACCTCTGGGAGCCCTGGAGACCGTGCTGATGCTATGGAACCTGATGCAACCCTGCCTCCACTGTGACACCACAGAAGCTCGGGGAGCTCTGCAGACCGTGGGGATGCTGGCGAAGCTGACGGAACCCTGGGCACCACAGTGACGCTATGGAACCTGGTGGAACCGAGGGGCCACAGTGACACTGTGGGGCCTTTTGGAAGCAACAGGACCCTGGTGGGAAGCCACGGGATGATTAATCCTGCACGAACCTGCTCCAGGTGGGCTCCTCTCTCCCGGCTTCCACAGGTGCTGCTAGGATCCCACTCCGGCACTGGCTTGGCACGGGCTCACGGCTTCCTTTGGCAATGGCTCTGCTCCAGGATGGCATGCTGCAGAGAATGCAGGTAGATTTTGTGCTCACTCCTGGCATGCAGCTGGACAATAAAGCCTGATCCAGCCCCCCCTCAGCATATGTCCGGCTCTGGCATTGGGGCGGGGCAACTTTGGGAGCAGCCCCAGCCCTGCTCCTGCTCCCGGCTGGGCACCCAGCTGCTGGGACACAGGTGTGTCCTGATGCCACCGTCTACTCCTTTGAGAAGGGGAGGACAGAGTGCATCAGGGAGTTTGGTGTGGCTTACATGCGGCAAGGAGAAGGTGCAGCCCCAAACTGGCTTTCACTTCTAGAACCTTTTGCTATTGCGGGAGCAGCTGCTGGAGCTTTTCAACCGAGCTGCAAGAGTGAAAAGTGTGATGGCATGTCTATCTGAGAAGGAAGGTTCGGTGCCGCAGCCTGTTGTGCACAATTTATATGCTGATAAGAGAAGGGGGTGCTTTTGGAACGTTTTCCTTCCTGACACTTCTGTCTCTGTGAGCTTTAGCTGCTTGGACTCAGGGATACCGAAGGTATGTGAAAGTGACTGGGATGCGAGAATCATGTTGCACAGGGAACAGGGAAGGTCAGCAAATGTTTCCTGTCCTGGCACATCTCTCAGTCTGAACTGCAGCTGCAGATGCTTCACTTCCGCCAAGGACTCTGCCACCTTGAGAGAAGGATGCGCTCTATGGAGTTGAGAAAGAAAGTGCGTCTCACTAGCTTCTTTCCTCTACTTCATAGACAGCAAAGGGGCTATGAAAGGCAGCACTGGCTTTTTGTTCTAGGACTTCTTCTTTACAAGCAGCTGCTGGATGTTTGGAAGGGGGTTTGGGATATGCAAAAATGAGAGGCTAAGATGGTAAGAGGGTAAGATGGAAGTCATCTGGCAAAAGCAGAGCTCACAAAAGGGCCAGCTGAGAAAGCTCTTGCTGCCTACAACTTCAACTGCACCCCTCAAAGCAGCAGCACACACGCTGCTCTCGGCACTTTCCTTCTCAGCTCTACGCACCATCCTAAGCCTTGCCTCTCCCACACTCAGGATCCAAAGACAACGGCACCAGGGACTGCTCACACACTAAAGGCACCAGGACAAAAGGCTCACCAGCTTGGCCTTTGCATTCCCGCTGACAGCTCCACAGCTTGAACCCAGAGAACTGCCTGCTGCCAACAGCCTTTCCAATCACTCTGAGCACCTCATGACAAGGAGTGTGGGGAATGAATCTCCAGCAGCCTCCTGCCCCAGGCTGTCCCCCGGGAGCAGCCCTGCTCCAGGCCGTGACTGCCACCTGCACAGCCAAAGGACCCAGAGCCGGTGTTACACACCACGGCTGTGCCTGGCACAGAGACACCAGTGGCCACACAAGTGGCCATGGCACTGTCCACACACAGTCCCTGCTGCTGCTCCCCCAGCCGCTGGCACCAACTCCCAGCCACCCACTCCTAAAGCCACGGGGCCCACTGGGACACTGCGGGGGCTCGTGGAAGCCAGCGGCCATTGTGACACAGCGGGGCTGCACAGAGCCCACGGTGCTTTGTGACCCGTGGCTCCCAGGAGAGCCTTTGTGATGCTGGGGAACTACAAGGAAGCCTGGCTCCTCTGTGACACCACCACAGAAGCTCAGGGGAGCCCTGGAGACTGTGCTGATGCTATTGAACCTGATGCAACCCTGCCTCCTCTGTGACACCACAGAAGCTCTTGGAGCCCTGGAGACTGTGGTGATGCTATGGAACCTGATGCAACCCTGCCTCCTCTGTGACACCACAGAACCTCTGGGAGCTCTGCAGACCGTGCTGATGCTATGGAACCTGATGCAACCCTGCCTCCACTGTGACACCACAGAAGCTCAGGGAGCCCTGGAGACTGTGGTGATGCTATGGAACCTGATGCAACCCTGCCTCCACTGTGACACCACAGAACCTCTGGGAGCCCTGGAGACCGTGCTGATGCTATGGAACCTGATGCAACCCTGCCTCCACTGTGACACCACAGAAGCTCGGGGAGCTCTGCAGACCGTGGGGATGCTGGCGAAGCTGACGGAACCCTGGGCACCACAGTGACGCTATGGAACCTGGTGGAACCGAGGGGCCACAGTGACACTGTGGGGCCTTTTGGAAGCAACAGGACCCTGGTGGGAAGCCACGGGATGATTAATCCTGCACGAACCTGCTCCAGGTGGGCTCCTCTCTCCCGGCTTCCACAGGTGCTGCTAGGATCCCACTCCGGCACTGGCTTGGCACGGGCTCACGGCTTCCTTTGGCAATGGCTCTGCTCCAGGATGGCATGCTGCAGAGAATGCAGGTAGATTTTGTGCTCACTCCTGGCATGCAGCTGGACAATAAAGCCTGATCCAGCCCCCCCTCAGCATATGTCCGGCTCTGGCATTGGGGCGGGGCAACTTTGGGAGCAGCCCCAGCCCTGCTCCTGCTCCCGGCTGGGCACCCAGCTGCTGGGACACAGGTGTGTCCTGATGCCACCGTCTACTCCTTTGAGAAGGGGAGGACAGAGTGCATCAGGGAGTTTGGTGTGGCTTACATGCGGCAAGGAGAAGGTGCAGCCCCAAACTGGCTTTCACTTCTAGAACCTTTTGCTATTGCGGGAGCAGCTGCTGGAGCTTTTCAACCGAGCTGCAAGAGTGAAAAGTGTGATGGCATGTCTATCTGAGAAGGAAGGTTCGGTGCCGCAGCCTGTTGTGCACAATTTATATGCTGATAAGAGAAGGGGGTGCTTTTGGAACGTTTTCCTTCCTGACACTTCTGTCTCTGTGAGCTTTAGCTGCTTGGACTCAGGGATACCGAAGGTATGTGAAAGTGACTGGGATGCGAGAATCATGTTGCACAGGGAACAGGGAAGGTCAGCAAATGTTTCCTGTCCTGGCACATCTCTCAGTCTGAACTGCAGCTGCAGATGCTTCACTTCCGCCAAGGACTCTGCCACCTTGAGAGAAGGATGCGCTCTATGGAGTTGAGAAAGAAAGTGCGTCTCACTAGCTTCTTTCCTCTACTTCATAGACAGCAAAGGGGCTATGAAAGGCAGCACTGGCTTTTTGTTCTAGGACTTCTTCTTTACAAGCAGCTGCTGGATGTTTGGAAGGGGGTTTGGGATATGCAAAAATGAGAGGCTAAGATGGTAAGAGGGTAAGATGGAAGTCATCTGGCAAAAGCAGAGCTCACAAAAGGGCCAGCTGAGAAAGCTCTTGCTGCCTACAACTTCAACTGCACCCCTCAAAGCAGCAGCACACACGCTGCTCTCGGCACTTTCCTTCTCAGCTCTACGCACCATCCTAAGCCTTGCCTCTCCCACACTCAGGATCCAAAGACAACGGCACCAGGGACTGCTCACACACTAAAGGCACCAGGACAAAAGGCTCACCAGCTTGGCCTTTGCATTCCCGCTGACAGCTCCACAGCTTGAACCCAGAGAACTGCCTGCTGCCAACAGCCTTTCCAATCACTCTGAGCACCTCATGACAAGGAGTGTGGGGAATGAATCTCCAGCAGCCTCCTGCCCCAGGCTGTCCCCCGGGAGCAGCCCTGCTCCAGGCCGTGACTGCCACCTGCACAGCCAAAGGACCCAGAGCCGGTGTTACACACCACGGCTGTGCCTGGCACAGAGACACCAGTGGCCACACAAGTGGCCATGGCACTGTCCACACACAGTCCCTGCTGCTGCTCCCCCAGCCGCTGGCACCAACTCCCAGCCACCCACTCCTAAAGCCACGGGGCCCACTGGGACACTGCGGGGGCTCGTGGAAGCCAGCGGCCATTGTGACACAGCAATGCTGCACAGAGCCCACGGTGCTTTGTGACCCGTGGCTCCCAGGAGAGCCTTTGTGATGCTGGGGAACTACAAGGAAGCCTGGCTCCTCTGTGACACCACCACAGAAGCTCAGGGGAGCCCTGGAGACCGTGCTGATGCTATTGAACCTGATGCAACCCTGCCTCCTCTGTGACACCACAGAAGCTCTTGGAGCCCTGGAGACCGTGCTGATGCTATGGAACCTGATGCAACCCTGCCTCCTCTGTGACACCACAGAACCTCTGGGAGCCCTGGAGACCGTGCTGATGCTATGGAACCTGATGCAACCCTGCCTCCACTGTGACACCACAGAAGCTCAGGGAGCCCTGGAGACTGTGGTGATGCTATGGAACCTGATGCAACCCTGCCTCCACTGTGACACCACAGAACCTCTGGGAGCCCTGGAGACCGTGCTGATGCTATGGAACCTGATGCAACCCTGCCTCCACTGTGACACCACAGAAGCTCGGGGAGCTCTGCAGACCGTGGGGATGCTGGCGAAGCTGACGGAACCCTGGGCACCACAGTGACGCTATGGAACCTGGTGGAACCGAGGGGCCACAGTGACACTGTGGGGCCTTTTGGAAGCAACAGGACCCTGGTGGGAAGCCACGGGATGATTAATCCTGCACGAACCTGCTCCAGGTGGGCTCCTCTCTCCCGGCTTCCACAGGTGCTGCTAGGATCCCACTCCGGCACTGGCTTGGCACGGGCTCACGGCTTCCTTTGGCAATGGCTCTGCTCCAGGATGGCATGCTGCAGAGAATGCAGGTAGATTTTGTGCTCACTCCTGGCATGCAGCTGGACAATAAAGCCTGATCCAGCCCCCCCTCAGCATATGTCCGGCTCTGGCATTGGGGCGGGGCAACTTTGGGAGCAGCCCCAGCCCTGCTCCTGCTCCCGGCTGGGCACCCAGCTGCTGGGACACAGGTGTGTCCTGATGCCACCGTCTACTCCTTTGAGAAGGGGAGGACAGAGTGCATCAGGGAGTTTGGTGTGGCTTACATGCGGCAAGGAGAAGGTGCAGCCCCAAACTGGCTTTCACTTCTAGAACCTTTTGCTATTGCGGGAGCAGCTGCTGGAGCTTTTCAACCGAGCTGCAAGAGTGAAAAGTGTGATGGCATGTCTATCTGAGAAGGAAGGTTCGGTGCCGCAGCCTGTTGTGCACAATTTATATGCTGATAAGAGAAGGGGGTGCTTTTGGAACGTTTTCCTTCCTGACACTTCTGTCTCTGTGAGCTTTAGCTGCTTGGACTCAGGGATACCGAAGGTATGTGAAAGTGACTGGGATGCGAGAATCATGTTGCACAGGGAACAGGGAAGGTCAGCAAATGTTTCCTGTCCTGGCACATCTCTCAGTCTGAACTGCAGCTGCAGATGCTTCACTTCCGCCAAGGACTCTGCCACCTTGAGAGAAGGATGCGCTCTATGGAGTTGAGAAAGAAAGTGCGTCTCACTAGCTTCTTTCCTCTACTTCATAGACAGCAAAGGGGCTATGAAAGGCAGCACTGGCTTTTTGTTCTAGGACTTCTTCTTTACAAGCAGCTGCTGGATGTTTGGAAGGGGGTTTGGGATATGCAAAAATGAGAGGCTAAGATGGTAAGAGGGTAAGATGGAAGTCATCTGGCAAAAGCAGAGCTCACAAAAGGGCCAGCTGAGAAAGCTCTTGCTGCCTACAACTTCAACTGCACCCCTCAAAGCAGCAGCACACACGCTGCTCTCGGCACTTTCCTTCTCAGCTCTACGCACCATCCTAAGCCTTGCCTCTCCCACACTCAGGATCCAAAGACAACGGCACCAGGGACTGCTCACACACTAAAGGCACCAGGACAAAAGGCTCACCAGCTTGGCCTTTGCATTCCCGCTGACAGCTCCACAGCTTGAACCCAGAGAACTGCCTGCTGCCAACAGCCTTTCCAATCACTCTGAGCACCTCATGACAAGGAGTGTGGGGAATGAATCTCCAGCAGCCTCCTGCCCCAGGCTGTCCCCCGGGAGCAGCCCTGCTCCAGGCTGTGACTGCCACCTGCACAGCCAAAGGACCCAGAGCCGGTGTTACACACCACGGCTGTGCCTGGCACAGAGACACCAGTGGCCACACAAGTGGCCATGGCACTGTCCACACACAGTCCCTGCTGCTGCTCCCCCAGCCGCTGGCACCAACTCCCAGCCACCCACTCCTAAAGCCACGGGGCCCACTGGGACACTGCGGGGGCTCGTGGAAGCCAGCGGCCATTGTGACACAGCAATGCTGCACAGAGCCCACGGTGCTTTGTGACCCGTGGCTCCCAGGAGAGCCTTTGTGATGCTGGGGAACTACAAGGAAGCCTGGCTCCTCTGTGACACCACCACAGAAGCTCAGGGGAGCCCTGGAGACTGTGCTGATGCTATTGAACCTGATGCAACCCTGCCTCCTCTGTGACACCACAGAAGCTCTTGGAGCCCTGGAGACCGTGGTGATGCTATGGAACCTGATGCAACCCTGCCTCCTCTGTGACACCACAGAACCTCTGGGAGCTCTGCAGACCGTGCTGATGCTATGGAACCTGATGCAACCCTGCCTCCACTGTGACACCACAGAAGCTCAGGGAGCCCTGGAGACTGTGGTGATGCTATGGAACCTGATGCAACCCTGCCTCCACTGTGACACCACAGAACCTCTGGGAGCCCTGGAGACCGTGCTGATGCTATGGAACCTGATGCAACCCTGCCTCCACTGTGACACCACAGAAGCTCGGGGAGCTCTGCAGACCGTGGGGATGCTGGCGAAGCTGACGGAACCCTGGGCACCACAGTGACGCTATGGAACCTGGTGGAACCGAGGGGCCACAGTGACACTGTGGGGCCTTTTGGAAGCAACAGGACCCTGGTGGGAAGCCACGGGATGATTAATCCTGCACGAACCTGCTCCAGGTGGGCTCCTCTCTCCCGGCTTCCACAGGTGCTGCTAGGATCCCACTCCGGCACTGGCTTGGCACGGGCTCACGGCTTCCTTTGGCAATGGCTCTGCTCCAGGATGGCATGCTGCAGAGAATGCAGGTAGATTTTGTGCTCACTCCTGGCATGCAGCTGGACAATAAAGCCTGATCCAGCCCCCCCTCAGCATATGTCCGGCTCTGGCATTGGGGCGGGGCAACTTTGGGAGCAGCCCCAGCCCTGCTCCTGCTCCCGGCTGGGCACCCAGCTGCTGGGACACAGGTGTGTCCTGATGCCACCGTCTACTCCTTTGAGAAGGGGAGGACAGAGTGCATCAGGGAGTTTGGTGTGGCTTACATGCGGCAAGGAGAAGGTGCAGCCCCAAACTGGCTTTCACTTCTAGAACCTTTTGCTATTGCGGGAGCAGCTGCTGGAGCTTTTCAACCGAGCTGCAAGAGTGAAAAGTGTGATGGCATGTCTATCTGAGAAGGAAGGTTCGGTGCCGCAGCCTGTTGTGCACAATTTATATGCTGATAAGAGAAGGGGGTGCTTTTGGAACGTTTTCCTTCCTGACACTTCTGTCTCTGTGAGCTTTAGCTGCTTGGACTCAGGGATACCGAAGGTATGTGAAAGTGACTGGGATGCGAGAATCATGTTGCACAGGGAACAGGGAAGGTCAGCAAATGTTTCCTGTCCTGGCACATCTCTCAGTCTGAACTGCAGCTGCAGATGCTTCACTTCCGCCAAGGACTCTGCCACCTTGAGAGAAGGATGCGCTCTATGGAGTTGAGAAAGAAAGTGCGTCTCACTAGCTTCTTTCCTCTACTTCATAGACAGCAAAGGGGCTATGAAAGGCAGCACTGGCTTTTTGTTCTAGGACTTCTTCTTTACAAGCAGCTGCTGGATGTTTGGAAGGGGGTTTGGGATATGCAAAAATGAGAGGCTAAGATGGTAAGAGGGTAAGATGGAAGTCATCTGGCAAAAGCAGAGCTCACAAAAGGGCCAGCTGAGAAAGCTCTTGCTGCCTACAACTTCAACTGCACCCCTCAAAGCAGCAGCACACACGCTGCTCTCGGCACTTTCCTTCTCAGCTCTACGCACCATCCTAAGCCTTGCCTCTCCCACACTCAGGATCCAAAGACAACGGCACCAGGGACTGCTCACACACTAAAGGCACCAGGACAAAAGGCTCACCAGCTTGGCCTTTGCATTCCCGCTGACAGCTCCACAGCTTGAACCCAGAGAACTGCCTGCTGCCAACAGCCTTTCCAATCACTCTGAGCACCTCATGACAAGGAGTGTGGGGAATGAATCTCCAGCAGCCTCCTGCCCCAGGCTGTCCCCCGGGAGCAGCCCTGCTCCAGGCCGTGACTGCCACCTGCACAGCCAAAGGACCCAGAGCCGGTGTTACACACCACGGCTGTGCCTGGCACAGAGACACCAGTGGCCACACAAGTGGCCATGGCACTGTCCACACACAGTCCCTGCTGCTGCTCCCCCAGCCGCTGGCACCAACTCCCAGCCACCCACTCCTAAAGCCACGGGGCCCACTGGGACACTGCGGGGGCTCGTGGAAGCCAGCGGCCATTGTGACACAGCGGGGCTGCACAGAGCCCACGGTGCTTTGTGACCCGTGGCTCCCAGGAGAGCCTTTGTGATGCTGGGGAACTACAAGGAAGCCTGGCTCCTCTGTGACACCACCACAGAAGCTCAGGGGAGCCCTGGAGACTGTGCTGATGCTATTGAACCTGATGCAACCCTGCCTCCTCTGTGACACCACAGAAGCTCTTGGAGCCCTGGAGACTGTGGTGATGCTATGGAACCTGATGCAACCCTGCCTCCTCTGTGACACCACAGAACCTCTGGGAGCTCTGCAGACCGTGCTGATGCTATGGAACCTGATGCAACCCTGCCTCCACTGTGACACCACAGAAGCTCAGGGAGCCCTGGAGACTGTGGTGATGCTATGGAACCTGATGCAACCCTGCCTCCACTGTGACACCACAGAACCTCTGGGAGCCCTGGAGACCGTGCTGATGCTATGGAACCTGATGCAACCCTGCCTCCACTGTGACACCACAGAAGCTCGGGGAGCTCTGCAGACCGTGGGGATGCTGGCGAAGCTGACGGAACCCTGGGCACCACAGTGACGCTATGGAACCTGGTGGAACCGAGGGGCCACAGTGACACTGTGGGGCCTTTTGGAAGCAACAGGACCCTGGTGGGAAGCCACGGGATGATTAATCCTGCACGAACCTGCTCCAGGTGGGCTCCTCTCTCCCGGCTTCCACAGGTGCTGCTAGGATCCCACTCCGGCACTGGCTTGGCACGGGCTCACGGCTTCCTTTGGCAATGGCTCTGCTCCAGGATGGCATGCTGCAGAGAATGCAGGTAGATTTTGTGCTCACTCCTGGCATGCAGCTGGACAATAAAGCCTGATCCAGCCCCCCCTCAGCATATGTCCGGCTCTGGCATTGGGGCGGGGCAACTTTGGGAGCAGCCCCAGCCCTGCTCCTGCTCCCGGCTGGGCACCCAGCTGCTGGGACACAGGTGTGTCCTGATGCCACCGTCTACTCCTTTGAGAAGGGGAGGACAGAGTGCATCAGGGAGTTTGGTGTGGCTTACATGCGGCAAGGAGAAGGTGCAGCCCCAAACTGGCTTTCACTTCTAGAACCTTTTGCTATTGCGGGAGCAGCTGCTGGAGCTTTTCAACCGAGCTGCAAGAGTGAAAAGTGTGATGGCATGTCTATCTGAGAAGGAAGGTTCGGTGCCGCAGCCTGTTGTGCACAATTTATATGCTGATAAGAGAAGGGGGTGCTTTTGGAACGTTTTCCTTCCTGACACTTCTGTCTCTGTGAGCTTTAGCTGCTTGGACTCAGGGATACCGAAGGTATGTGAAAGTGACTGGGATGCGAGAATCATGTTGCACAGGGAACAGGGAAGGTCAGCAAATGTTTCCTGTCCTGGCACATCTCTCAGTCTGAACTGCAGCTGCAGATGCTTCACTTCCGCCAAGGACTCTGCCACCTTGAGAGAAGGATGCGCTCTATGGAGTTGAGAAAGAAAGTGCGTCTCACTAGCTTCTTTCCTCTACTTCATAGACAGCAAAGGGGCTATGAAAGGCAGCACTGGCTTTTTGTTCTAGGACTTCTTCTTTACAAGCAGCTGCTGGATGTTTGGAAGGGGGTTTGGGATATGCAAAAATGAGAGGCTAAGATGGTAAGAGGGTAAGATGGAAGTCATCTGGCAAAAGCAGAGCTCACAAAAGGGCCAGCTGAGAAAGCTCTTGCTGCCTACAACTTCAACTGCACCCCTCAAAGCAGCAGCACACACGCTGCTCTCGGCACTTTCCTTCTCAGCTCTACGCACCATCCTAAGCCTTGCCTCTCCCACACTCAGGATCCAAAGACAACGGCACCAGGGACTGCTCACACACTAAAGGCACCAGGACAAAAGGCTCACCAGCTTGGCCTTTGCATTCCCGCTGACAGCTCCACAGCTTGAACCCAGAGAACTGCCTGCTGCCAACAGCCTTTCCAATCACTCTGAGCACCTCATGACAAGGAGTGTGGGGAATGAATCTCCAGCAGCCTCCTGCCCCAGGCTGTCCCCCGGGAGCAGCCCTGCTCCAGGCCGTGACTGCCACCTGCACAGCCAAAGGACCCAGAGCCGGTGTTACACACCACGGCTGTGCCTGGCACAGAGACACCAGTGGCCACACAAGTGGCCATGGCACTGTCCACACACAGTCCCTGCTGCTGCTCCCCCAGCCGCTGGCACCAACTCCCAGCCACCCACTCCTAAAGCCACGGGGCCCACTGGGACACTGCGGGGGCTCGTGGAAGCCAGCGGCCATTGTGACACAGCAATGCTGCACAGAGCCCACGGTGCTTTGTGACCCGTGGCTCCCAGGAGAGCCTTTGTGATGCTGGGGAACTACAAGGAAGCCTGGCTCCTCTGTGACACCACCACAGAAGCTCAGGGGAGCCCTGGAGACCGTGCTGATGCTATTGAACCTGATGCAACCCTGCCTCCTCTGTGACACCACAGAAGCTCTTGGAGCCCTGGAGACCGTGCTGATGCTATGGAACCTGATGCAACCCTGCCTCCTCTGTGACACCACAGAACCTCTGGGAGCCCTGGAGACCGTGCTGATGCTATGGAACCTGATGCAACCCTGCCTCCACTGTGACACCACAGAAGCTCAGGGAGCCCTGGAGACTGTGGTGATGCTATGGAACCTGATGCAACCCTGCCTCCACTGTGACACCACAGAACCTCTGGGAGCCCTGGAGACCGTGCTGATGCTATGGAACCTGATGCAACCCTGCCTCCACTGTGACACCACAGAAGCTCGGGGAGCTCTGCAGACCGTGGGGATGCTGGCGAAGCTGACGGAACCCTGGGCACCACAGTGACGCTATGGAACCTGGTGGAACCGAGGGGCCACAGTGACACTGTGGGGCCTTTTGGAAGCAACAGGACCCTGGTGGGAAGCCACGGGATGATTAATCCTGCACGAACCTGCTCCAGGTGGGCTCCTCTCTCCCGGCTTCCACAGGTGCTGCTAGGATCCCACTCCGGCACTGGCTTGGCACGGGCTCACGGCTTCCTTTGGCAATGGCTCTGCTCCAGGATGGCATGCTGCAGAGAATGCAGGTAGATTTTGTGCTCACTCCTGGCATGCAGCTGGACAATAAAGCCTGATCCAGCCCCCCCTCAGCATATGTCCGGCTCTGGCATTGGGGCGGGGCAACTTTGGGAGCAGCCCCAGCCCTGCTCCTGCTCCCGGCTGGGCACCCAGCTGCTGGGACACAGGTGTGTCCTGATGCCACCGTCTACTCCTTTGAGAAGGGGAGGACAGAGTGCATCAGGGAGTTTGGTGTGGCTTACATGCGGCAAGGAGAAGGTGCAGCCCCAAACTGGCTTTCACTTCTAGAACCTTTTGCTATTGCGGGAGCAGCTGCTGGAGCTTTTCAACCGAGCTGCAAGAGTGAAAAGTGTGATGGCATGTCTATCTGAGAAGGAAGGTTCGGTGCCGCAGCCTGTTGTGCACAATTTATATGCTGATAAGAGAAGGGGGTGCTTTTGGAACGTTTTCCTTCCTGACACTTCTGTCTCTGTGAGCTTTAGCTGCTTGGACTCAGGGATACCGAAGGTATGTGAAAGTGACTGGGATGCGAGAATCATGTTGCACAGGGAACAGGGAAGGTCAGCAAATGTTTCCTGTCCTGGCACATCTCTCAGTCTGAACTGCAGCTGCAGATGCTTCACTTCCGCCAAGGACTCTGCCACCTTGAGAGAAGGATGCGCTCTATGGAGTTGAGAAAGAAAGTGCGTCTCACTAGCTTCTTTCCTCTACTTCATAGACAGCAAAGGGGCTATGAAAGGCAGCACTGGCTTTTTGTTCTAGGACTTCTTCTTTACAAGCAGCTGCTGGATGTTTGGAAGGGGGTTTGGGATATGCAAAAATGAGAGGCTAAGATGGTAAGAGGGTAAGATGGAAGTCATCTGGCAAAAGCAGAGCTCACAAAAGGGCCAGCTGAGAAAGCTCTTGCTGCCTACAACTTCAACTGCACCCCTCAAAGCAGCAGCACACACGCTGCTCTCGGCACTTTCCTTCTCAGCTCTACGCACCATCCTAAGCCTTGCCTCTCCCACACTCAGGATCCAAAGACAACGGCACCAGGGACTGCTCACACACTAAAGGCACCAGGACAAAAGGCTCACCAGCTTGGCCTTTGCATTCCCGCTGACAGCTCCACAGCTTGAACCCAGAGAACTGCCTGCTGCCAACAGCCTTTCCAATCACTCTGAGCACCTCATGACAAGGAGTGTGGGGAATGAATCTCCAGCAGCCTCCTGCCCCAGGCTGTCCCCCGGGAGCAGCCCTGCTCCAGGCTGTGACTGCCACCTGCACAGCCAAAGGACCCAGAGCCGGTGTTACACACCACGGCTGTGCCTGGCACAGAGACACCAGTGGCCACACAAGTGGCCATGGCACTGTCCACACACAGTCCCTGCTGCTGCTCCCCCAGCCGCTGGCACCAACTCCCAGCCACCCACTCCTAAAGCCACGGGGCCCACTGGGACACTGCGGGGGCTCGTGGAAGCCAGCGGCCATTGTGACACAGCAATGCTGCACAGAGCCCACGGTGCTTTGTGACCCGTGGCTCCCAGGAGAGCCTTTGTGATGCTGGGGAACTACAAGGAAGCCTGGCTCCTCTGTGACACCACCACAGAAGCTCAGGGGAGCCCTGGAGACTGTGCTGATGCTATTGAACCTGATGCAACCCTGCCTCCTCTGTGACACCACAGAAGCTCTTGGAGCCCTGGAGACCGTGGTGATGCTATGGAACCTGATGCAACCCTGCCTCCTCTGTGACACCACAGAACCTCTGGGAGCTCTGCAGACCGTGCTGATGCTATGGAACCTGATGCAACCCTGCCTCCACTGTGACACCACAGAAGCTCAGGGAGCCCTGGAGACTGTGGTGATGCTATGGAACCTGATGCAACCCTGCCTCCACTGTGACACCACAGAACCTCTGGGAGCCCTGGAGACCGTGCTGATGCTATGGAACCTGATGCAACCCTGCCTCCACTGTGACACCACAGAAGCTCGGGGAGCTCTGCAGACCGTGGGGATGCTGGCGAAGCTGACGGAACCCTGGGCACCACAGTGACGCTATGGAACCTGGTGGAACCGAGGGGCCACAGTGACACTGTGGGGCCTTTTGGAAGCAACAGGACCCTGGTGGGAAGCCACGGGATGATTAATCCTGCACGAACCTGCTCCAGGTGGGCTCCTCTCTCCCGGCTTCCACAGGTGCTGCTAGGATCCCACTCCGGCACTGGCTTGGCACGGGCTCACGGCTTCCTTTGGCAATGGCTCTGCTCCAGGATGGCATGCTGCAGAGAATGCAGGTAGATTTTGTGCTCACTCCTGGCATGCAGCTGGACAATAAAGCCTGATCCAGCCCCCCCTCAGCATATGTCCGGCTCTGGCATTGGGGCGGGGCAACTTTGGGAGCAGCCCCAGCCCTGCTCCTGCTCCCGGCTGGGCACCCAGCTGCTGGGACACAGGTGTGTCCTGATGCCACCGTCTACTCCTTTGAGAAGGGGAGGACAGAGTGCATCAGGGAGTTTGGTGTGGCTTACATGCGGCAAGGAGAAGGTGCAGCCCCAAACTGGCTTTCACTTCTAGAACCTTTTGCTATTGCGGGAGCAGCTGCTGGAGCTTTTCAACCGAGCTGCAAGAGTGAAAAGTGTGATGGCATGTCTATCTGAGAAGGAAGGTTCGGTGCCGCAGCCTGTTGTGCACAATTTATATGCTGATAAGAGAAGGGGGTGCTTTTGGAACGTTTTCCTTCCTGACACTTCTGTCTCTGTGAGCTTTAGCTGCTTGGACTCAGGGATACCGAAGGTATGTGAAAGTGACTGGGATGCGAGAATCATGTTGCACAGGGAACAGGGAAGGTCAGCAAATGTTTCCTGTCCTGGCACATCTCTCAGTCTGAACTGCAGCTGCAGATGCTTCACTTCCGCCAAGGACTCTGCCACCTTGAGAGAAGGATGCGCTCTATGGAGTTGAGAAAGAAAGTGCGTCTCACTAGCTTCTTTCCTCTACTTCATAGACAGCAAAGGGGCTATGAAAGGCAGCACTGGCTTTTTGTTCTAGGACTTCTTCTTTACAAGCAGCTGCTGGATGTTTGGAAGGGGGTTTGGGATATGCAAAAATGAGAGGCTAAGATGGTAAGAGGGTAAGATGGAAGTCATCTGGCAAAAGCAGAGCTCACAAAAGGGCCAGCTGAGAAAGCTCTTGCTGCCTACAACTTCAACTGCACCCCTCAAAGCAGCAGCACACACGCTGCTCTCGGCACTTTCCTTCTCAGCTCTACGCACCATCCTAAGCCTTGCCTCTCCCACACTCAGGATCCAAAGACAACGGCACCAGGGACTGCTCACACACTAAAGGCACCAGGACAAAAGGCTCACCAGCTTGGCCTTTGCATTCCCGCTGACAGCTCCACAGCTTGAACCCAGAGAACTGCCTGCTGCCAACAGCCTTTCCAATCACTCTGAGCACCTCATGACAAGGAGTGTGGGGAATGAATCTCCAGCAGCCTCCTGCCCCAGGCTGTCCCCCGGGAGCAGCCCTGCTCCAGGCTGTGACTGCCACCTGCACAGCCAAAGGACCCAGAGCCGGTGTTACACACCACGGCTGTGCCTGGCACAGAGACACCAGTGGCCACACAAGTGGCCATGGCACTGTCCACACACAGTCCCTGCTGCTGCTCCCCCAGCCGCTGGCACCAACTCCCAGCCACCCACTCCTAAAGCCACGGGGCCCACTGGGACACTGCGGGGGCTCGTGGAAGCCAGCGGCCATTGTGACACAGCAATGCTGCACAGAGCCCACGGTGCTTTGTGACCCGTGGCTCCCAGGAGAGCCTTTGTGATGCTGGGGAACTACAAGGAAGCCTGGCTCCTCTGTGACACCACCACAGAAGCTCAGGGGAGCCCTGGAGACTGTGCTGATGCTATTGAACCTGATGCAACCCTGCCTCCTCTGTGACACCACAGAAGCTCTTGGAGCCCTGGAGACCGTGGTGATGCTATGGAACCTGATGCAACCCTGCCTCCTCTGTGACACCACAGAACCTCTGGGAGCTCTGCAGACCGTGCTGATGCTATGGAACCTGATGCAACCCTGCCTCCACTGTGACACCACAGAAGCTCAGGGAGCCCTGGAGACTGTGGTGATGCTATGGAACCTGATGCAACCCTGCCTCCACTGTGACACCACAGAACCTCTGGGAGCCCTGGAGACCGTGCTGATGCTATGGAACCTGATGCAACCCTGCCTCCACTGTGACACCACAGAAGCTCGGGGAGCTCTGCAGACCGTGGGGATGCTGGCGAAGCTGACGGAACCCTGGGCACCACAGTGACGCTATGGAACCTGGTGGAACCGAGGGGCCACAGTGACACTGTGGGGCCTTTTGGAAGCAACAGGACCCTGGTGGGAAGCCACGGGATGATTAATCCTGCACGAACCTGCTCCAGGTGGGCTCCTCTCTCCCGGCTTCCACAGGTGCTGCTAGGATCCCACTCCGGCACTGGCTTGGCACGGGCTCACGGCTTCCTTTGGCAATGGCTCTGCTCCAGGATGGCATGCTGCAGAGAATGCAGGTAGATTTTGTGCTCACTCCTGGCATGCAGCTGGACAATAAAGCCTGATCCAGCCCCCCCTCAGCATATGTCCGGCTCTGGCATTGGGGCGGGGCAACTTTGGGAGCAGCCCCAGCCCTGCTCCTGCTCCCGGCTGGGCACCCAGCTGCTGGGACACAGGTGTGTCCTGATGCCACCGTCTACTCCTTTGAGAAGGGGAGGACAGAGTGCATCAGGGAGTTTGGTGTGGCTTACATGCGGCAAGGAGAAGGTGCAGCCCCAAACTGGCTTTCACTTCTAGAACCTTTTGCTATTGCGGGAGCAGCTGCTGGAGCTTTTCAACCGAGCTGCAAGAGTGAAAAGTGTGATGGCATGTCTATCTGAGAAGGAAGGTTCGGTGCCGCAGCCTGTTGTGCACAATTTATATGCTGATAAGAGAAGGGGGTGCTTTTGGAACGTTTTCCTTCCTGACACTTCTGTCTCTGTGAGCTTTAGCTGCTTGGACTCAGGGATACCGAAGGTATGTGAAAGTGACTGGGATGCGAGAATCATGTTGCACAGGGAACAGGGAAGGTCAGCAAATGTTTCCTGTCCTGGCACATCTCTCAGTCTGAACTGCAGCTGCAGATGCTTCACTTCCGCCAAGGACTCTGCCACCTTGAGAGAAGGATGCGCTCTATGGAGTTGAGAAAGAAAGTGCGTCTCACTAGCTTCTTTCCTCTACTTCATAGACAGCAAAGGGGCTATGAAAGGCAGCACTGGCTTTTTGTTCTAGGACTTCTTCTTTACAAGCAGCTGCTGGATGTTTGGAAGGGGGTTTGGGATATGCAAAAATGAGAGGCTAAGATGGTAAGAGGGTAAGATGGAAGTCATCTGGCAAAAGCAGAGCTCACAAAAGGGCCAGCTGAGAAAGCTCTTGCTGCCTACAACTTCAACTGCACCCCTCAAAGCAGCAGCACACACGCTGCTCTCGGCACTTTCCTTCTCAGCTCTACGCACCATCCTAAGCCTTGCCTCTCCCACACTCAGGATCCAAAGACAACGGCACCAGGGACTGCTCACACACTAAAGGCACCAGGACAAAAGGCTCACCAGCTTGGCCTTTGCATTCCCGCTGACAGCTCCACAGCTTGAACCCAGAGAACTGCCTGCTGCCAACAGCCTTTCCAATCACTCTGAGCACCTCATGACAAGGAGTGTGGGGAATGAATCTCCAGCAGCCTCCTGCCCCAGGCTGTCCCCCGGGAGCAGCCCTGCTCCAGGCTGTGACTGCCACCTGCACAGCCAAAGGACCCAGAGCCGGTGTTACACACCACGGCTGTGCCTGGCACAGAGACACCAGTGGCCACACAAGTGGCCATGGCACTGTCCACACACAGTCCCTGCTGCTGCTCCCCCAGCCGCTGGCACCAACTCCCAGCCACCCACTCCTAAAGCCACGGGGCCCACTGGGACACTGCGGGGGCTCGTGGAAGCCAGCGGCCATTGTGACACAGCGGGGCTGCACAGAGCCCACGGTGCTTTGTGACCCGTGGCTCCCAGGAGAGCCTTTGTGATGCTGGGGAACTACAAGGAAGCCTGGCTCCTCTGTGACACCACCACAGAAGCTCAGGGGAGCCCTGGAGACCGTGCTGATGCTATTGAACCTGATGCAACCCTGCCTCCTCTGTGACAACACAGAAGCTCTTGGAGCCCTGGAGACCGTGGTGATGCTATGGAACCTGATGCAACCCTGCCTCCTCTGTGACACCACAGAACCTCTGGGAGCCCTGGAGACCGTGCTGATGCTATGGAACCTGATGCAACCCTGCCTCCACTGTGACACCACAGAAGCTCAGGGAGCCCTGGAGACTGTGGTGATGCTATGGAACCTGATGCAACCCTGCCTCCACTGTGACACCACAGAACCTCTGGGAGCCCTGGAGACCGTGCTGATGCTATGGAACCTGATGCAACCCTGCCTCCACTGTGACACCACAGAAGCTCGGGGACCTCTGCAGACCGTGGGGATGCTGGCGAAGCTGACGGAACCCTGGGCACCACAGTGACGCTATGGAACCTGGTGGAACCGAGGGGCCACAGTGACACTGTGGGGCCTTTTGGAAGCAACAGGACCCTGGTGGGAAGCCACGGGATGATTAATCCTGCACGAACCTGCTCCAGGTGGGCTCCTCTCTCCCGGCTTCCACAGGTGCTGCTAGGATCCCACTCCGGCACTGGCTTGGCACGGGCTCACGGCTTCCTTTGGCAATGGCTCTGCTCCAGGATGGCATGCTGCAGAGAATGCAGGTAGATTTTGTGCTCACTCCTGGCATGCAGCTGGACAATAAAGCCTGATCCAGCCCCCCCTCAGCATATGTCCGGCTCTGGCATTGGGGCGGGGCAACTTTGGGAGCAGCCCCAGCCCTGCTCCTGCTCCCGGCTGGGCACCCAGCTGCTGGGACACAGGTGTGTCCTGATGCCACCGTCTACTCCTTTGAGAAGGGGAGGACAGAGTGCATCAGGGAGTTTGGTGTGGCTTACATGCGGCAAGGAGAAGGTGCAGCCCCAAACTGGCTTTCACTTCTAGAACCTTTTGCTATTGCGGGAGCAGCTGCTGGAGCTTTTCAACCGAGCTGCAAGAGTGAAAAGTGTGATGGCATGTCTATCTGAGAAGGAAGGTTCGGTGCCGCAGCCTGTTGTGCACAATTTATATGCTGATAAGAGAAGGGGGTGCTTTTGGAACGTTTTCCTTCCTGACACTTCTGTCTCTGTGAGCTTTAGCTGCTTGGACTCAGGGATACCGAAGGTATGTGAAAGTGACTGGGATGCGAGAATCATGTTGCACAGGGAACAGGGAAGGTCAGCAAATGTTTCCTGTCCTGGCACATCTCTCAGTCTGAACTGCAGCTGCAGATGCTTCACTTCCGCCAAGGACTCTGCCACCTTGAGAGAAGGATGCGCTCTATGGAGTTGAGAAAGAAAGTGCGTCTCACTAGCTTCTTTCCTCTACTTCATAGACAGCAAAGGGGCTATGAAAGGCAGCACTGGCTTTTTGTTCTAGGACTTCTTCTTTACAAGCAGCTGCTGGATGTTTGGAAGGGGGTTTGGGATATGCAAAAATGAGAGGCTAAGATGGTAAGAGGGTAAGATGGAAGTCATCTGGCAAAAGCAGAGCTCACAAAAGGGCCAGCTGAGAAAGCTCTTGCTGCCTACAACTTCAACTGCACCCCTCAAAGCAGCAGCACACACGCTGCTCTCGGCACTTTCCTTCTCAGCTCTACGCACCATCCTAAGCCTTGCCTCTCCCACACTCAGGATCCAAAGACAACGGCACCAGGGACTGCTCACACACTAAAGGCACCAGGACAAAAGGCTCACCAGCTTGGCCTTTGCATTCCCGCTGACAGCTCCACAGCTTGAACCCAGAGAACTGCCTGCTGCCAACAGCCTTTCCAATCACTCTGAGCACCTCATGACAAGGAGTGTGGGGAATGAATCTCCAGCAGCCTCCTGCCCCAGGCTGTCCCCCGGGAGCAGCCCTGCTCCAGGCCGTGACTGCCACCTGCACAGCCAAAGGACCCAGAGCCGGTGTTACACACCACGGCTGTGCCTGGCACAGAGACACCAGTGGCCACACAAGTGGCCATGGCACTGTCCACACACAGTCCCTGCTGCTGCTCCCCCAGCCGCTGGCACCAACTCCCAGCCACCCACTCCTAAAGCCACGGGGCCCACTGGGACACTGCGGGGGCTCGTGGAAGCCAGCGGCCATTGTGACACAGCGGGGCTGCACAGAGCCCACGGTGCTTTGTGACCCGTGGCTCCCAGGAGAGCCTTTGTGATGCTGGGGAACTACAAGGAAGCCTGGCTCCTCTGTGACACCACCACAGAAGCTCAGGGGAGCCCTGGAGACTGTGCTGATGCTATTGAACCTGATGCAACCCTGCCTCCTCTGTGACACCACAGAAGCTCTTGGAGCCCTGGAGACCGTGGTGATGCTATGGAACCTGATGCAACCCTGCCTCCTCTGTGACACCACAGAACCTCTGGGAGCTCTGCAGACCGTGCTGATGCTATGGAACCTGATGCAACCCTGCCTCCACTGTGACACCACAGAAGCTCAGGGAGCCCTGGAGACTGTGGTGATGCTATGGAACCTGATGCAACCCTGCCTCCACTGTGACACCACAGAACCTCTGGGAGCCCTGGAGACCGTGCTGATGCTATGGAACCTGATGCAACCCTGCCTCCTCTGTGACACCACAGAAGCTCGGGGAGCTCTGCAGACCGTGGGGATGCTGGCGAAGCTGACGGAACCCTGGGCACCACAGTGACGCTATGGAACCTGGTGGAACCGAGGGGCCACAGTGACACTGTGGGGCCTTTTGGAAGCAACAGGACCCTGGTGGGAAGCCACGGGATGATTAATCCTGCACGAACCTGCTCCAGGTGGGCTCCTCTCTCCCGGCTTCCACAGGTGCTGCTAGGATCCCACTCCGGCACTGGCTTGGCACGGGCTCACGGCTTCCTTTGGCAATGGCTCTGCTCCAGGATGGCATGCTGCAGAGAATGCAGGTAGATTTTGTGCTCACTCCTGGCATGCAGCTGGACAATAAAGCCTGATCCAGCCCCCCCTCAGCATATGTCCGGCTCTGGCATTGGGGCGGGGCAACTTTGGGAGCAGCCCCAGCCCTGCTCCTGCTCCCGGCTGGGCACCCAGCTGCTGGGACACAGGTGTGTCCTGATGCCACCGTCTACTCCTTTGAGAAGGGGAGGACAGAGTGCATCAGGGAGTTTGGTGTGGCTTACATGCGGCAAGGAGAAGGTGCAGCCCCAAACTGGCTTTCACTTCTAGAACCTTTTGCTATTGCGGGAGCAGCTGCTGGAGCTTTTCAACCGAGCTGCAAGAGTGAAAAGTGTGATGGCATGTCTATCTGAGAAGGAAGGTTCGGTGCCGCAGCCTGTTGTGCACAATTTATATGCTGATAAGAGAAGGGGGTGCTTTTGGAACGTTTTCCTTCCTGACACTTCTGTCTCTGTGAGCTTTAGCTGCTTGGACTCAGGGATACCGAAGGTATGTGAAAGTGACTGGGATGCGAGAATCATGTTGCACAGGGAACAGGGAAGGTCAGCAAATGTTTCCTGTCCTGGCACATCTCTCAGTCTGAACTGCAGCTGCAGATGCTTCACTTCCGCCAAGGACTCTGCCACCTTGAGAGAAGGATGCGCTCTATGGAGTTGAGAAAGAAAGTGCGTCTCACTAGCTTCTTTCCTCTACTTCATAGACAGCAAAGGGGCTATGAAAGGCAGCACTGGCTTTTTGTTCTAGGACTTCTTCTTTACAAGCAGCTGCTGGATGTTTGGAAGGGGGTTTGGGATATGCAAAAATGAGAGGCTAAGATGGTAAGAGGGTAAGATGGAAGTCATCTGGCAAAAGCAGAGCTCACAAAAGGGCCAGCTGAGAAAGCTCTTGCTGCCTACAACTTCAACTGCACCCCTCAAAGCAGCAGCACACACGCTGCTCTCGGCACTTTCCTTCTCAGCTCTACGCACCATCCTAAGCCTTGCCTCTCCCACACTCAGGATCCAAAGACAACGGCACCAGGGACTGCTCACACACTAAAGGCACCAGGACAAAAGGCTCACCAGCTTGGCCTTTGCATTCCCGCTGACAGCTCCACAGCTTGAACCCAGAGAACTGCCTGCTGCCAACAGCCTTTCCAATCACTCTGAGCACCTCATGACAAGGAGTGTGGGGAATGAATCTCCAGCAGCCTCCTGCCCCAGGCTGTCCCCCGGGAGCAGCCCTGCTCCAGGCCGTGACTGCCACCTGCACAGCCAAAGGACCCAGAGCCGGTGTTACACACCACGGCTGTGCCTGGCACAGAGACACCAGTGGCCACACAAGTGGCCATGGCACTGTCCACACACAGTCCCTGCTGCTGCTCCCCCAGCCGCTGGCACCAACTCCCAGCCACCCACTCCTAAAGCCACGGGGCCCACTGGGACACTGCGGGGGCTCGTGGAAGCCAGCGGCCATTGTGACACAGCAATGCTGCACAGAGCCCACGGTGCTTTGTGACCCGTGGCTCCCAGGAGAGCCTTTGTGATGCTGGGGAACTACAAGGAAGCCTGGCTCCTCTGTGACACCACCACAGAAGCTCAGGGGAGCCCTGGAGACCGTGCTGATGCTATTGAACCTGATGCAACCCTGCCTCCTCTGTGACACCACAGAAGCTCTTGGAGCCCTGGAGACCGTGCTGATGCTATGGAACCTGATGCAACCCTGCCTCCTCTGTGACACCACAGAACCTCTGGGAGCCCTGGAGACCGTGCTGATGCTATGGAACCTGATGCAACCCTGCCTCCACTGTGACACCACAGAAGCTCAGGGAGCCCTGGAGACTGTGGTGATGCTATGGAACCTGATGCAACCCTGCCTCCACTGTGACACCACAGAACCTCTGGGAGCCCTGGAGACCGTGCTGATGCTATGGAACCTGATGCAACCCTGCCTCCACTGTGACACCACAGAAGCTCGGGGAGCTCTGCAGACCGTGGGGATGCTGGCGAAGCTGACGGAACCCTGGGCACCACAGTGACGCTATGGAACCTGGTGGAACCGAGGGGCCACAGTGACACTGTGGGGCCTTTTGGAAGCAACAGGACCCTGGTGGGAAGCCACGGGATGATTAATCCTGCACGAACCTGCTCCAGGTGGGCTCCTCTCTCCCGGCTTCCACAGGTGCTGCTAGGATCCCACTCCGGCACTGGCTTGGCACGGGCTCACGGCTTCCTTTGGCAATGGCTCTGCTCCAGGATGGCATGCTGCAGAGAATGCAGGTAGATTTTGTGCTCACTCCTGGCATGCAGCTGGACAATAAAGCCTGATCCAGCCCCCCCTCAGCATATGTCCGGCTCTGGCATTGGGGCGGGGCAACTTTGGGAGCAGCCCCAGCCCTGCTCCTGCTCCCGGCTGGGCACCCAGCTGCTGGGACACAGGTGTGTCCTGATGCCACCGTCTACTCCTTTGAGAAGGGGAGGACAGAGTGCATCAGGGAGTTTGGTGTGGCTTACATGCGGCAAGGAGAAGGTGCAGCCCCAAACTGGCTTTCACTTCTAGAACCTTTTGCTATTGCGGGAGCAGCTGCTGGAGCTTTTCAACCGAGCTGCAAGAGTGAAAAGTGTGATGGCATGTCTATCTGAGAAGGAAGGTTCGGTGCCGCAGCCTGTTGTGCACAATTTATATGCTGATAAGAGAAGGGGGTGCTTTTGGAACGTTTTCCTTCCTGACACTTCTGTCTCTGTGAGCTTTAGCTGCTTGGACTCAGGGGTACCGAAGGTATGTGAAAGTGACTGGGATGCGAGAATCATGTTGCACAGGGAACAGGGAAGGTCAGCAAATGTTTCCTGTCCTGGCACATCTCTCAGTCTGAACTGCAGCTGCAGATGCTTCACTTCCGCCAAGGACTCTGCCACCTTGAGAGAAGGATGCGCTCTATGGAGTTGAGAAAGAAAGTGCGTCTCACTAGCTTCTTTCCTCTACTTCATAGACAGCAAAGGGGCTATGAAAGGCAGCACTGGCTTTTTGTTCTAGGACTTCTTCTTTACAAGCAGCTGCTGGATGTTTGGAAGGGGGTTTGGGATATGCAAAAATGAGAGGCTAAGATGGTAAGAGGGTAAGATGGAAGTCATCTGGCAAAAGCAGAGCTCACAAAAGGGCCAGCTGAGAAAGCTCTTGCTGCCTACAACTTCAACTGCACCCCTCAAAGCAGCAGCACACACGCTGCTCTCGGCACTTTCCTTCTCAGCTCTACGCACCATCCTAAGCCTTGCCTCTCCCACACTCAGGATCCAAAGACAACGGCACCAGGGACTGCTCACACACTAAAGGCACCAGGACAAAAGGCTCACCAGCTTGGCCTTTGCATTCCCGCTGACAGCTCCACAGCTTGAACCCAGAGAACTGCCTGCTGCCAACAGCCTTTCCAATCACTCTGAGCACCTCATGACAAGGAGTGTGGGGAATGAATCTCCAGCAGCCTCCTGCCCCAGGCTGTCCCCCGGGAGCAGCCCTGCTCCAGGCTGTGACTGCCACCTGCACAGCCAAAGGACCCAGAGCCGGTGTTACACACCACGGCTGTGCCTGGCACAGAGACACCAGTGGCCACACAAGTGGCCATGGCACTGTCCACACACAGTCCCTGCTGCTGCTCCCCCAGCCGCTGGCACCAACTCCCAGCCACCCACTCCTAAAGCCACGGGGCCCACTGGGACACTGCGGGGGCTCGTGGAAGCCAGCGGCCATTGTGACACAGCAATGCTGCACAGAGCCCACGGTGCTTTGTGACCCGTGGCTCCCAGGAGAGCCTTTGTGATGCTGGGGAACTACAAGGAAGCCTGGCTCCTCTGTGACACCACCACAGAAGCTCAGGGGAGCCCTGGAGACTGTGCTGATGCTATTGAACCTGATGCAACCCTGCCTCCTCTGTGACACCACAGAAGCTCTTGGAGCCCTGGAGACCGTGGTGATGCTATGGAACCTGATGCAACCCTGCCTCCTCTGTGACACCACAGAACCTCTGGGAGCTCTGCAGACCGTGCTGATGCTATGGAACCTGATGCAACCCTGCCTCCACTGTGACACCACAGAAGCTCAGGGAGCCCTGGAGACTGTGGTGATGCTATGGAACCTGATGCAACCCTGCCTCCACTGTGACACCACAGAACCTCTGGGAGCCCTGGAGACCGTGCTGATGCTATGGAACCTGATGCAACCCTGCCTCCACTGTGACACCACAGAAGCTCGGGGAGCTCTGCAGACCGTGGGGATGCTGGCGAAGCTGACGGAACCCTGGGCACCACAGTGACGCTATGGAACCTGGTGGAACCGAGGGGCCACAGTGACACTGTGGGGCCTTTTGGAAGCAACAGGACCCTGGTGGGAAGCCACGGGATGATTAATCCTGCACGAACCTGCTCCAGGTGGGCTCCTCTCTCCCGGCTTCCACAGGTGCTGCTAGGATCCCACTCCGGCACTGGCTTGGCACGGGCTCACGGCTTCCTTTGGCAATGGCTCTGCTCCAGGATGGCATGCTGCAGAGAATGCAGGTAGATTTTGTGCTCACTCCTGGCATGCAGCTGGACAATAAAGCCTGATCCAGCCCCCCCTCAGCATATGTCCGGCTCTGGCATTGGGGCGGGGCAACTTTGGGAGCAGCCCCAGCCCTGCTCCTGCTCCCGGCTGGGCACCCAGCTGCTGGGACACAGGTGTGTCCTGATGCCACCGTCTACTCCTTTGAGAAGGGGAGGACAGAGTGCATCAGGGAGTTTGGTGTGGCTTACATGCGGCAAGGAGAAGGTGCAGCCCCAAACTGGCTTTCACTTCTAGAACCTTTTGCTATTGCGGGAGCAGCTGCTGGAGCTTTTCAACCGAGCTGCAAGAGTGAAAAGTGTGATGGCATGTCTATCTGAGAAGGAAGGTTCGGTGCCGCAGCCTGTTGTGCACAATTTATATGCTGATAAGAGAAGGGGGTGCTTTTGGAACGTTTTCCTTCCTGACACTTCTGTCTCTGTGAGCTTTAGCTGCTTGGACTCAGGGATACCGAAGGTATGTGAAAGTGACTGGGATGCGAGAATCATGTTGCACAGGGAACAGGGAAGGTCAGCAAATGTTTCCTGTCCTGGCACATCTCTCAGTCTGAACTGCAGCTGCAGATGCTTCACTTCCGCCAAGGACTCTGCCACCTTGAGAGAAGGATGCGCTCTATGGAGTTGAGAAAGAAAGTGCGTCTCACTAGCTTCTTTCCTCTACTTCATAGACAGCAAAGGGGCTATGAAAGGCAGCACTGGCTTTTTGTTCTAGGACTTCTTCTTTACAAGCAGCTGCTGGATGTTTGGAAGGGGGTTTGGGATATGCAAAAATGAGAGGCTAAGATGGTAAGAGGGTAAGATGGAAGTCATCTGGCAAAAGCAGAGCTCACAAAAGGGCCAGCTGAGAAAGCTCTTGCTGCCTACAACTTCAACTGCACCCCTCAAAGCAGCAGCACACACGCTGCTCTCGGCACTTTCCTTCTCAGCTCTACGCACCATCCTAAGCCTTGCCTCTCCCACACTCAGGATCCAAAGACAACGGCACCAGGGACTGCTCACACACTAAAGGCACCAGGACAAAAGGCTCACCAGCTTGGCCTTTGCATTCCCGCTGACAGCTCCACAGCTTGAACCCAGAGAACTGCCTGCTGCCAACAGCCTTTCCAATCACTCTGAGCACCTCATGACAAGGAGTGTGGGGAATGAATCTCCAGCAGCCTCCTGCCCCAGGCTGTCCCCCGGGAGCAGCCCTGCTCCAGGCTGTGACTGCCACCTGCACAGCCAAAGGACCCAGAGCCGGTGTTACACACCACGGCTGTGCCTGGCACAGAGACACCAGTGGCCACACAAGTGGCCATGGCACTGTCCACACACAGTCCCTGCTGCTGCTCCCCCAGCCGCTGGCACCAACTCCCAGCCACCCACTCCTAAAGCCACGGGGCCCACTGGGACACTGCGGGGGCTCGTGGAAGCCAGCGGCCATTGTGACACAGCAATGCTGCACAGAGCCCACGGTGCTTTGTGACCCGTGGCTCCCAGGAGAGCCTTTGTGATGCTGGGGAACTACAAGGAAGCCTGGCTCCTCTGTGACACCACCACAGAAGCTCAGGGGAGCCCTGGAGACTGTGCTGATGCTATTGAACCTGATGCAACCCTGCCTCCTCTGTGACACCACAGAAGCTCTTGGAGCCCTGGAGACCGTGGTGATGCTATGGAACCTGATGCAACCCTGCCTCCTCTGTGACACCACAGAACCTCTGGGAGCTCTGCAGACCGTGCTGATGCTATGGAACCTGATGCAACCCTGCCTCCTCTGTGACACCACAGAACCTCTGGGAGCCCTGGAGACTGTGGTGATGCTATGGAACCTGATGCAACCCTGCCTCCACTGTGACACCACAGAACCTCTGGGAGCCCTGGAGACCGTGCTGATGCTATGGAACCTGATGCAACCCTGCCTCCACTGTGACACCACAGAAGCTCGGGGACCTCTGCAGACCGTGGGGATGCTGGCGAAGCTGACGGAACCCTGGGCACCACAGTGACGCTATGGAACCTGGTGGAACCGAGGGGCCACAGTGACACTGTGGGGCCTTTTGGAAGCAACAGGACCCTGGTGGGAAGCCACGGGATGATTAATCCTGCACGAACCTGCTCCAGGTGGGCTCCTCTCTCCCGGCTTCCACAGGTGCTGCTAGGATCCCACTCCGGCACTGGCTTGGCACGGGCTCACGGCTTCCTTTGGCAATGGCTCTGCTCCAGGATGGCATGCTGCAGAGAATGCAGGTAGATTTTGTGCTCACTCCTGGCATGCAGCTGGACAATAAAGCCTGATCCAGCCCCCCCTCAGCATATGTCCGGCTCTGGCATTGGGGCGGGGCAACTTTGGGAGCAGCCCCAGCCCTGCTCCTGCTCCCGGCTGGGCACCCAGCTGCTGGGACACAGGTGTGTCCTGATGCCACCGTCTACTCCTTTGAGAAGGGGAGGACAGAGTGCATCAGGGAGTTTGGTGTGGCTTACATGCGGCAAGGAGAAGGTGCAGCCCCAAACTGGCTTTCACTTCTAGAACCTTTTGCTATTGCGGGAGCAGCTGCTGGAGCTTTTCAACCGAGCTGCAAGAGTGAAAAGTGTGATGGCATGTCTATCTGAGAAGGAAGGTTCGGTGCCGCAGCCTGTTGTGCACAATTTATATGCTGATAAGAGAAGGGGGTGCTTTTGGAACGTTTTCCTTCCTGACACTTCTGTCTCTGTGAGCTTTAGCTGCTTGGACTCAGGGATACCGAAGGTATGTGAAAGTGACTGGGATGCGAGAATCATGTTGCACAGGGAACAGGGAAGGTCAGCAAATGTTTCCTGTCCTGGCACATCTCTCAGTCTGAACTGCAGCTGCAGATGCTTCACTTCCGCCAAGGACTCTGCCACCTTGAGAGAAGGATGCGCTCTATGGAGTTGAGAAAGAAAGTGCGTCTCACTAGCTTCTTTCCTCTACTTCATAGACAGCAAAGGGGCTATGAAAGGCAGCACTGGCTTTTTGTTCTAGGACTTCTTCTTTACAAGCAGCTGCTGGATGTTTGGAAGGGGGTTTGGGATATGCAAAAATGAGAGGCTAAGATGGTAAGAGGGTAAGATGGAAGTCATCTGGCAAAAGCAGAGCTCACAAAAGGGCCAGCTGAGAAAGCTCTTGCTGCCTACAACTTCAACTGCACCCCTCAAAGCAGCAGCACACACGCTGCTCTCGGCACTTTCCTTCTCAGCTCTACGCACCATCCTAAGCCTTGCCTCTCCCACACTCAGGATCCAAAGACAACGGCACCAGGGACTGCTCACACACTAAAGGCACCAGGACAAAAGGCTCACCAGCTTGGCCTTTGCATTCCCGCTGACAGCTCCACAGCTTGAACCCAGAGAACTGCCTGCTGCCAACAGCCTTTCCAATCACTCTGAGCACCTCATGACAAGGAGTGTGGGGAATGAATCTCCAGCAGCCTCCTGCCCCAGGCTGTCCCCCGGGAGCAGCCCTGCTCCAGGCTGTGACTGCCACCTGCACAGCCAAAGGACCCAGAGCCGGTGTTACACACCACGGCTGTGCCTGGCACAGAGACACCAGTGGCCACACAAGTGGCCATGGCACTGTCCACACACAGTCCCTGCTGCTGCTCCCCCAGCCGCTGGCACCAACTCCCAGCCACCCACTCCTAAAGCCACGGGGCCCACTGGGACACTGCGGGGGCTCGTGGAAGCCAGCGGCCATTGTGACACAGCGGGGCTGCACAGAGCCCACGGTGCTTTGTGACCCGTGGCTCCCAGGAGAGCCTTTGTGATGCTGGGGAACTACAAGGAAGCCTGGCTCCTCTGTGACACCACCACAGAAGCTCAGGGGAGCCCTGGAGACCGTGCTGATGCTATTGAACCTGATGCAACCCTGCCTCCTCTGTGACAACACAGAAGCTCTTGGAGCCCTGGAGACCGTGGTGATGCTATGGAACCTGATGCAACCCTGCCTCCTCTGTGACACCACAGAACCTCTGGGAGCCCTGGAGACCGTGCTGATGCTATGGAACCTGATGCAACCCTGCCTCCACTGTGACACCACAGAAGCTCAGGGAGCCCTGGAGACTGTGGTGATGCTATGGAACCTGATGCAACCCTGCCTCCACTGTGACACCACAGAACCTCTGGGAGCCCTGGAGACCGTGCTGATGCTATGGAACCTGATGCAACCCTGCCTCCACTGTGACACCACAGAAGCTCGGGGACCTCTGCAGACCGTGGGGATGCTGGCGAAGCTGACGGAACCCTGGGCACCACAGTGACGCTATGGAACCTGGTGGAACCGAGGGGCCACAGTGACACTGTGGGGCCTTTTGGAAGCAACAGGACCCTGGTGGGAAGCCACGGGATGATTAATCCTGCACGAACCTGCTCCAGGTGGGCTCCTCTCTCCCGGCTTCCACAGGTGCTGCTAGGATCCCACTCCGGCACTGGCTTGGCACGGGCTCACGGCTTCCTTTGGCAATGGCTCTGCTCCAGGATGGCATGCTGCAGAGAATGCAGGTAGATTTTGTGCTCACTCCTGGCATGCAGCTGGACAATAAAGCCTGATCCAGCCCCCCCTCAGCATATGTCCGGCTCTGGCATTGGGGCGGGGCAACTTTGGGAGCAGCCCCAGCCCTGCTCCTGCTCCCGGCTGGGCACCCAGCTGCTGGGACACAGGTGTGTCCTGATGCCACCGTCTACTCCTTTGAGAAGGGGAGGACAGAGTGCATCAGGGAGTTTGGTGTGGCTTACATGCGGCAAGGAGAAGGTGCAGCCCCAAACTGGCTTTCACTTCTAGAACCTTTTGCTATTGCGGGAGCAGCTGCTGGAGCTTTTCAACCGAGCTGCAAGAGTGAAAAGTGTGATGGCATGTCTATCTGAGAAGGAAGGTTCGGTGCCGCAGCCTGTTGTGCACAATTTATATGCTGATAAGAGAAGGGGGTGCTTTTGGAACGTTTTCCTTCCTGACACTTCTGTCTCTGTGAGCTTTAGCTGCTTGGACTCAGGGATACCGAAGGTATGTGAAAGTGACTGGGATGCGAGAATCATGTTGCACAGGGAACAGGGAAGGTCAGCAAATGTTTCCTGTCCTGGCACATCTCTCAGTCTGAACTGCAGCTGCAGATGCTTCACTTCCGCCAAGGACTCTGCCACCTTGAGAGAAGGATGCGCTCTATGGAGTTGAGAAAGAAAGTGCGTCTCACTAGCTTCTTTCCTCTACTTCATAGACAGCAAAGGGGCTATGAAAGGCAGCACTGGCTTTTTGTTCTAGGACTTCTTCTTTACAAGCAGCTGCTGGATGTTTGGAAGGGGGTTTGGGATATGCAAAAATGAGAGGCTAAGATGGTAAGAGGGTAAGATGGAAGTCATCTGGCAAAAGCAGAGCTCACAAAAGGGCCAGCTGAGAAAGCTCTTGCTGCCTACAACTTCAACTGCACCCCTCAAAGCAGCAGCACACACGCTGCTCTCGGCACTTTCCTTCTCAGCTCTACGCACCATCCTAAGCCTTGCCTCTCCCACACTCAGGATCCAAAGACAACGGCACCAGGGACTGCTCACACACTAAAGGCACCAGGACAAAAGGCTCACCAGCTTGGCCTTTGCATTCCCGCTGACAGCTCCACAGCTTGAACCCAGAGAACTGCCTGCTGCCAACAGCCTTTCCAATCACTCTGAGCACCTCATGACAAGGAGTGTGGGGAATGAATCTCCAGCAGCCTCCTGCCCCAGGCTGTCCCCCGGGAGCAGCCCTGCTCCAGGCCGTGACTGCCACCTGCACAGCCAAAGGACCCAGAGCCGGTGTTACACACCACGGCTGTGCCTGGCACAGAGACACCAGTGGCCACACAAGTGGCCATGGCACTGTCCACACACAGTCCCTGCTGCTGCTCCCCCAGCCGCTGGCACCAACTCCCAGCCACCCACTCCTAAAGCCACGGGGCCCACTGGGACACTGCGGGGGCTCGTGGAAGCCAGCGGCCATTGTGACACAGCGGGGCTGCACAGAGCCCACGGTGCTTTGTGACCCGTGGCTCCCAGGAGAGCCTTTGTGATGCTGGGGAACTACAAGGAAGCCTGGCTCCTCTGTGACACCACCACAGAAGCTCAGGGGAGCCCTGGAGACTGTGCTGATGCTATTGAACCTGATGCAACCCTGCCTCCTCTGTGACACCACAGAAGCTCTTGGAGCCCTGGAGACCGTGGTGATGCTATGGAACCTGATGCAACCCTGCCTCCTCTGTGACACCACAGAACCTCTGGGAGCTCTGCAGACCGTGCTGATGCTATGGAACCTGATGCAACCCTGCCTCCACTGTGACACCACAGAAGCTCAGGGAGCCCTGGAGACTGTGGTGATGCTATGGAACCTGATGCAACCCTGCCTCCACTGTGACACCACAGAACCTCTGGGAGCCCTGGAGACCGTGCTGATGCTATGGAACCTGATGCAACCCTGCCTCCTCTGTGACACCACAGAAGCTCGGGGAGCTCTGCAGACCGTGGGGATGCTGGCGAAGCTGACGGAACCCTGGGCACCACAGTGACGCTATGGAACCTGGTGGAACCGAGGGGCCACAGTGACACTGTGGGGCCTTTTGGAAGCAACAGGACCCTGGTGGGAAGCCACGGGATGATTAATCCTGCACGAACCTGCTCCAGGTGGGCTCCTCTCTCCCGGCTTCCACAGGTGCTGCTAGGATCCCACTCCGGCACTGGCTTGGCACGGGCTCACGGCTTCCTTTGGCAATGGCTCTGCTCCAGGATGGCATGCTGCAGAGAATGCAGGTAGATTTTGTGCTCACTCCTGGCATGCAGCTGGACAATAAAGCCTGATCCAGCCCCCCCTCAGCATATGTCCGGCTCTGGCATTGGGGCGGGGCAACTTTGGGAGCAGCCCCAGCCCTGCTCCTGCTCCCGGCTGGGCACCCAGCTGCTGGGACACAGGTGTGTCCTGATGCCACCGTCTACTCCTTTGAGAAGGGGAGGACAGAGTGCATCAGGGAGTTTGGTGTGGCTTACATGCGGCAAGGAGAAGGTGCAGCCCCAAACTGGCTTTCACTTCTAGAACCTTTTGCTATTGCGGGAGCAGCTGCTGGAGCTTTTCAACCGAGCTGCAAGAGTGAAAAGTGTGATGGCATGTCTATCTGAGAAGGAAGGTTCGGTGCCGCAGCCTGTTGTGCACAATTTATATGCTGATAAGAGAAGGGGGTGCTTTTGGAACGTTTTCCTTCCTGACACTTCTGTCTCTGTGAGCTTTAGCTGCTTGGACTCAGGGATACCGAAGGTATGTGAAAGTGACTGGGATGCGAGAATCATGTTGCACAGGGAACAGGGAAGGTCAGCAAATGTTTCCTGTCCTGGCACATCTCTCAGTCTGAACTGCAGCTGCAGATGCTTCACTTCCGCCAAGGACTCTGCCACCTTGAGAGAAGGATGCGCTCTATGGAGTTGAGAAAGAAAGTGCGTCTCACTAGCTTCTTTCCTCTACTTCATAGACAGCAAAGGGGCTATGAAAGGCAGCACTGGCTTTTTGTTCTAGGACTTCTTCTTTACAAGCAGCTGCTGGATGTTTGGAAGGGGGTTTGGGATATGCAAAAATGAGAGGCTAAGATGGTAAGAGGGTAAGATGGAAGTCATCTGGCAAAAGCAGAGCTCACAAAAGGGCCAGCTGAGAAAGCTCTTGCTGCCTACAACTTCAACTGCACCCCTCAAAGCAGCAGCACACACGCTGCTCTCGGCACTTTCCTTCTCAGCTCTACGCACCATCCTAAGCCTTGCCTCTCCCACACTCAGGATCCAAAGACAACGGCACCAGGGACTGCTCACACACTAAAGGCACCAGGACAAAAGGCTCACCAGCTTGGCCTTTGCATTCCCGCTGACAGCTCCACAGCTTGAACCCAGAGAACTGCCTGCTGCCAACAGCCTTTCCAATCACTCTGAGCACCTCATGACAAGGAGTGTGGGGAATGAATCTCCAGCAGCCTCCTGCCCCAGGCTGTCCCCCGGGAGCAGCCCTGCTCCAGGCCGTGACTGCCACCTGCACAGCCAAAGGACCCAGAGCCGGTGTTACACACCACGGCTGTGCCTGGCACAGAGACACCAGTGGCCACACAAGTGGCCATGGCACTGTCCACACACAGTCCCTGCTGCTGCTCCCCCAGCCGCTGGCACCAACTCCCAGCCACCCACTCCTAAAGCCACGGGGCCCACTGGGACACTGCGGGGGCTCGTGGAAGCCAGCGGCCATTGTGACACAGCAATGCTGCACAGAGCCCACGGTGCTTTGTGACCCGTGGCTCCCAGGAGAGCCTTTGTGATGCTGGGGAACTACAAGGAAGCCTGGCTCCTCTGTGACACCACCACAGAAGCTCAGGGGAGCCCTGGAGACCGTGCTGATGCTATTGAACCTGATGCAACCCTGCCTCCTCTGTGACACCACAGAAGCTCTTGGAGCCCTGGAGACCGTGCTGATGCTATGGAACCTGATGCAACCCTGCCTCCTCTGTGACACCACAGAACCTCTGGGAGCCCTGGAGACCGTGCTGATGCTATGGAACCTGATGCAACCCTGCCTCCACTGTGACACCACAGAAGCTCAGGGAGCCCTGGAGACTGTGGTGATGCTATGGAACCTGATGCAACCCTGCCTCCACTGTGACACCACAGAACCTCTGGGAGCCCTGGAGACCGTGCTGATGCTATGGAACCTGATGCAACCCTGCCTCCACTGTGACACCACAGAAGCTCGGGGAGCTCTGCAGACCGTGGGGATGCTGGCGAAGCTGACGGAACCCTGGGCACCACAGTGACGCTATGGAACCTGGTGGAACCGAGGGGCCACAGTGACACTGTGGGGCCTTTTGGAAGCAACAGGACCCTGGTGGGAAGCCACGGGATGATTAATCCTGCACGAACCTGCTCCAGGTGGGCTCCTCTCTCCCGGCTTCCACAGGTGCTGCTAGGATCCCACTCCGGCACTGGCTTGGCACGGGCTCACGGCTTCCTTTGGCAATGGCTCTGCTCCAGGATGGCATGCTGCAGAGAATGCAGGTAGATTTTGTGCTCACTCCTGGCATGCAGCTGGACAATAAAGCCTGATCCAGCCCCCCCTCAGCATATGTCCGGCTCTGGCATTGGGGCGGGGCAACTTTGGGAGCAGCCCCAGCCCTGCTCCTGCTCCCGGCTGGGCACCCAGCTGCTGGGACACAGGTGTGTCCTGATGCCACCGTCTACTCCTTTGAGAAGGGGAGGACAGAGTGCATCAGGGAGTTTGGTGTGGCTTACATGCGGCAAGGAGAAGGTGCAGCCCCAAACTGGCTTTCACTTCTAGAACCTTTTGCTATTGCGGGAGCAGCTGCTGGAGCTTTTCAACCGAGCTGCAAGAGTGAAAAGTGTGATGGCATGTCTATCTGAGAAGGAAGGTTCGGTGCCGCAGCCTGTTGTGCACAATTTATATGCTGATAAGAGAAGGGGGTGCTTTTGGAACGTTTTCCTTCCTGACACTTCTGTCTCTGTGAGCTTTAGCTGCTTGGACTCAGGGATACCGAAGGTATGTGAAAGTGACTGGGATGCGAGAATCATGTTGCACAGGGAACAGGGAAGGTCAGCAAATGTTTCCTGTCCTGGCACATCTCTCAGTCTGAACTGCAGCTGCAGATGCTTCACTTCCGCCAAGGACTCTGCCACCTTGAGAGAAGGATGCGCTCTATGGAGTTGAGAAAGAAAGTGCGTCTCACTAGCTTCTTTCCTCTACTTCATAGACAGCAAAGGGGCTATGAAAGGCAGCACTGGCTTTTTGTTCTAGGACTTCTTCTTTACAAGCAGCTGCTGGATGTTTGGAAGGGGGTTTGGGATATGCAAAAATGAGAGGCTAAGATGGTAAGAGGGTAAGATGGAAGTCATCTGGCAAAAGCAGAGCTCACAAAAGGGCCAGCTGAGAAAGCTCTTGCTGCCTACAACTTCAACTGCACCCCTCAAAGCAGCAGCACACACGCTGCTCTCGGCACTTTCCTTCTCAGCTCTACGCACCATCCTAAGCCTTGCCTCTCCCACACTCAGGATCCAAAGACAACGGCACCAGGGACTGCTCACACACTAAAGGCACCAGGACAAAAGGCTCACCAGCTTGGCCTTTGCATTCCCGCTGACAGCTCCACAGCTTGAACCCAGAGAACTGCCTGCTGCCAACAGCCTTTCCAATCACTCTGAGCACCTCATGACAAGGAGTGTGGGGAATGAATCTCCAGCAGCCTCCTGCCCCAGGCTGTCCCCCGGGAGCAGCCCTGCTCCAGGCTGTGACTGCCACCTGCACAGCCAAAGGACCCAGAGCCGGTGTTACACACCACGGCTGTGCCTGGCACAGAGACACCAGTGGCCACACAAGTGGCCATGGCACTGTCCACACACAGTCCCTGCTGCTGCTCCCCCAGCCGCTGGCACCAACTCCCAGCCACCCACTCCTAAAGCCACGGGGCCCACTGGGACACTGCGGGGGCTCGTGGAAGCCAGCGGCCATTGTGACACAGCAATGCTGCACAGAGCCCACGGTGCTTTGTGACCCGTGGCTCCCAGGAGAGCCTTTGTGATGCTGGGGAACTACAAGGAAGCCTGGCTCCTCTGTGACACCACCACAGAAGCTCAGGGGAGCCCTGGAGACTGTGCTGATGCTATTGAACCTGATGCAACCCTGCCTCCTCTGTGACACCACAGAAGCTCTTGGAGCCCTGGAGACCGTGGTGATGCTATGGAACCTGATGCAACCCTGCCTCCTCTGTGACACCACAGAACCTCTGGGAGCTCTGCAGACCGTGCTGATGCTATGGAACCTGATGCAACCCTGCCTCCACTGTGACACCACAGAAGCTCAGGGAGCCCTGGAGACTGTGGTGATGCTATGGAACCTGATGCAACCCTGCCTCCACTGTGACACCACAGAACCTCTGGGAGCCCTGGAGACCGTGCTGATGCTATGGAACCTGATGCAACCCTGCCTCCACTGTGACACCACAGAAGCTCGGGGAGCTCTGCAGACCGTGGGGATGCTGGCGAAGCTGACGGAACCCTGGGCACCACAGTGACGCTATGGAACCTGGTGGAACCGAGGGGCCACAGTGACACTGTGGGGCCTTTTGGAAGCAACAGGACCCTGGTGGGAAGCCACGGGATGATTAATCCTGCACGAACCTGCTCCAGGTGGGCTCCTCTCTCCCGGCTTCCACAGGTGCTGCTAGGATCCCACTCCGGCACTGGCTTGGCACGGGCTCACGGCTTCCTTTGGCAATGGCTCTGCTCCAGGATGGCATGCTGCAGAGAATGCAGGTAGATTTTGTGCTCACTCCTGGCATGCAGCTGGACAATAAAGCCTGATCCAGCCCCCCCTCAGCATATGTCCGGCTCTGGCATTGGGGCGGGGCAACTTTGGGAGCAGCCCCAGCCCTGCTCCTGCTCCCGGCTGGGCACCCAGCTGCTGGGACACAGGTGTGTCCTGATGCCACCGTCTACTCCTTTGAGAAGGGGAGGACAGAGTGCATCAGGGAGTTTGGTGTGGCTTACATGCGGCAAGGAGAAGGTGCAGCCCCAAACTGGCTTTCACTTCTAGAACCTTTTGCTATTGCGGGAGCAGCTGCTGGAGCTTTTCAACCGAGCTGCAAGAGTGAAAAGTGTGATGGCATGTCTATCTGAGAAGGAAGGTTCGGTGCCGCAGCCTGTTGTGCACAATTTATATGCTGATAAGAGAAGGGGGTGCTTTTGGAACGTTTTCCTTCCTGACACTTCTGTCTCTGTGAGCTTTAGCTGCTTGGACTCAGGGATACCGAAGGTATGTGAAAGTGACTGGGATGCGAGAATCATGTTGCACAGGGAACAGGGAAGGTCAGCAAATGTTTCCTGTCCTGGCACATCTCTCAGTCTGAACTGCAGCTGCAGATGCTTCACTTCCGCCAAGGACTCTGCCACCTTGAGAGAAGGATGCGCTCTATGGAGTTGAGAAAGAAAGTGCGTCTCACTAGCTTCTTTCCTCTACTTCATAGACAGCAAAGGGGCTATGAAAGGCAGCACTGGCTTTTTGTTCTAGGACTTCTTCTTTACAAGCAGCTGCTGGATGTTTGGAAGGGGGTTTGGGATATGCAAAAATGAGAGGCTAAGATGGTAAGAGGGTAAGATGGAAGTCATCTGGCAAAAGCAGAGCTCACAAAAGGGCCAGCTGAGAAAGCTCTTGCTGCCTACAACTTCAACTGCACCCCTCAAAGCAGCAGCACACACGCTGCTCTCGGCACTTTCCTTCTCAGCTCTACGCACCATCCTAAGCCTTGCCTCTCCCACACTCAGGATCCAAAGACAACGGCACCAGGGACTGCTCACACACTAAAGGCACCAGGACAAAAGGCTCACCAGCTTGGCCTTTGCATTCCCGCTGACAGCTCCACAGCTTGAACCCAGAGAACTGCCTGCTGCCAACAGCCTTTCCAATCACTCTGAGCACCTCATGACAAGGAGTGTGGGGAATGAATCTCCAGCAGCCTCCTGCCCCAGGCTGTCCCCCGGGAGCAGCCCTGCTCCAGGCTGTGACTGCCACCTGCACAGCCAAAGGACCCAGAGCCGGTGTTACACACCACGGCTGTGCCTGGCACAGAGACACCAGTGGCCACACAAGTGGCCATGGCACTGTCCACACACAGTCCCTGCTGCTGCTCCCCCAGCCGCTGGCACCAACTCCCAGCCACCCACTCCTAAAGCCACGGGGCCCACTGGGACACTGCGGGGGCTCGTGGAAGCCAGCGGCCATTGTGACACAGCGGGGCTGCACAGAGCCCACGGTGCTTTGTGACCCGTGGCTCCCAGGAGAGCCTTTGTGATGCTGGGGAACTACAAGGAAGCCTGGCTCCTCTGTGACACCACCACAGAAGCTCAGGGGAGCCCTGGAGACCGTGCTGATGCTATTGAACCTGATGCAACCCTGCCTCCTCTGTGACAACACAGAAGCTCTTGGAGCCCTGGAGACCGTGGTGATGCTATGGAACCTGATGCAACCCTGCCTCCTCTGTGACACCACAGAACCTCTGGGAGCCCTGGAGACCGTGCTGATGCTATGGAACCTGATGCAACCCTGCCTCCACTGTGACACCACAGAAGCTCAGGGAGCCCTGGAGACTGTGGTGATGCTATGGAACCTGATGCAACCCTGCCTCCACTGTGACACCACAGAACCTCTGGGAGCCCTGGAGACCGTGCTGATGCTATGGAACCTGATGCAACCCTGCCTCCACTGTGACACCACAGAAGCTCGGGGACCTCTGCAGACCGTGGGGATGCTGGCGAAGCTGACGGAACCCTGGGCACCACAGTGACGCTATGGAACCTGGTGGAACCGAGGGGCCACAGTGACACTGTGGGGCCTTTTGGAAGCAACAGGACCCTGGTGGGAAGCCACGGGATGATTAATCCTGCACGAACCTGCTCCAGGTGGGCTCCTCTCTCCCGGCTTCCACAGGTGCTGCTAGGATCCCACTCCGGCACTGGCTTGGCACGGGCTCACGGCTTCCTTTGGCAATGGCTCTGCTCCAGGATGGCATGCTGCAGAGAATGCAGGTAGATTTTGTGCTCACTCCTGGCATGCAGCTGGACAATAAAGCCTGATCCAGCCCCCCCTCAGCATATGTCCGGCTCTGGCATTGGGGCGGGGCAACTTTGGGAGCAGCCCCAGCCCTGCTCCTGCTCCCGGCTGGGCACCCAGCTGCTGGGACACAGGTGTGTCCTGATGCCACCGTCTACTCCTTTGAGAAGGGGAGGACAGAGTGCATCAGGGAGTTTGGTGTGGCTTACATGCGGCAAGGAGAAGGTGCAGCCCCAAACTGGCTTTCACTTCTAGAACCTTTTGCTATTGCGGGAGCAGCTGCTGGAGCTTTTCAACCGAGCTGCAAGAGTGAAAAGTGTGATGGCATGTCTATCTGAGAAGGAAGGTTCGGTGCCGCAGCCTGTTGTGCACAATTTATATGCTGATAAGAGAAGGGGGTGCTTTTGCAACGTTTTCCTTCCTGACACTTCTGTCTCTGTGAGCTTTAGCTGCTTGGACTCAGGGATACCGAAGGTATGTGAAAGTGACTGGGATGCGAGAATCATGTTGCACAGGGAACAGGGAAGGTCAGCAAATGTTTCCTGTCCTGGCACATCTCTCAGTCTGAACTGCAGCTGCAGATGCTTCACTTCCGCCAAGGACTCTGCCACCTTGAGAGAAGGATGCGCTCTATGGAGTTGAGAAAGAAAGTGCGTCTCACTAGCTTCTTTCCTCTACTTCATAGACAGCAAAGGGGCTATGAAAGGCAGCACTGGCTTTTTGTTCTAGGACTTCTTCTTTACAAGCAGCTGCTGGATGTTTGGAAGGGGGTTTGGGATATGCAAAAATGAGAGGCTAAGATGGTAAGAGGGTAAGATGGAAGTCATCTGGCAAAAGCAGAGCTCACAAAAGGGCCAGCTGAGAAAGCTCTTGCTGCCTACAACTTCAACTGCACCCCTCAAAGCAGCAGCACACACGCTGCTCTCGGCACTTTCCTTCTCAGCTCTACGCACCATCCTAAGCCTTGCCTCTCCCACACTCAGGATCCAAAGACAACGGCACCAGGGACTGCTCACACACTAAAGGCACCAGGACAAAAGGCTCACCAGATTGGCCTTTGCATTCCCGCTGACAGCTCCACAGCTCGAACCCAGAGAACTGCCTGCTGCCAACAGCCTTTCCAATCACTCCGAGCACCTCATGACAAGGAGCTGCAGCGTGTGGGGAATGAATCTCCAGCAGCCTCCTGCCCCAGGCTGTCCCCCGGGAGCAGCCCTGCTCCAGGCCGTGACTGCCACCTGCACAGCCAAAGGACCCGGAGCCGGTGTTACACACCACGGCTGTGCCTGGCACAGAGACACCAGTGGCCACACAAGTGGCCATGGCACTGTCCTCACACAGTCCCTGCTGCTTCTCCCCCAGCTGCTGGTGGGGCACCAACTCCCAGCCACCCACTCCTAAAGCCACGGGCCCACTGGGACACTGCGGGGGCTCGTGGAAGCCAGCGGCCATTTTGACACAGCGTGTGGAAGGATGGCTGCAATAAAGAGGACATGAAACCTAAGAACTGCCGATAGCTGCTGCAAGCTCGGCAGCTAACCACAAGAATGATCGTGGTCAGCAGGACCGTGAGCCTGCCTGCTAGACAATGATAGGATCTTGCGGTTAGTTAAACACAGATGTGAGTTACAGCCCTAACCACAGCTGGGCAGAGCTAAGAAAATTTAACATTTAAGAATTATCCAATCAACTAAAGACAACTATGATTAGCTAATAAAGCCGGCTATAAATGTAACCGCTGAATCACTAATAAACGAAGCTTGCCTACCAATCATATTGATTGTCCGCATCTTCCCTCATCCTTCGCAGAGGACAAGGAGGAGGAGGAGGTGGCGGAGGACGAGGAGGAGGAGGAGGACGAGGACGAGGACGAGGAGGAGGAGGAGGACGAGGAAGAGGAGGACGAGGAGGACGAGGAGGACGAGAACAAGGAGGACGAGGACAAGGAGGACGAGGACAAGGAGGACGAGGACGAGGAGGACGAGGAGGAGGAGGACGAGGAGGAGGAGGAGGAGGAGGAGGAGGAGGAGGAGGAGGAGGAGGAGGAGGAGGAGGAGGACGAGGAGGACGAGGAGGACGAGGAGGACGAGGAGGACGAGGAGGACGAGGAGGAGGACGAGGAGAATGAGGAGGACGAGGAGGAGGTGGATGAGGATTAGGAGGAGGACAAGGAGGAGGACAAGGAGGAGCAGGATGAGGAGGAGGATGAGGAGGAGGAGGCGGTGGACGAGGTGCTGGAGGACGAGGAGGAGGAGGGTTAAGGGTGGAGATGAGATCTTCCTCATCCTGCTCCTCCACTGCTGATGTCAGGGAATTCCCTGCAGCTGCCAACATCTGCCTTTCCTGCTGCAGGATCTGGTCTGGCAGCTCTCTCAGGCTCTTCACCTTTGGCAGCGCCGCAGCATCCTTGGAGTCATGGACTGGCAACTGGCACCTCCAGGTCACTTGCTGCTGGGATGCTTTTCTCTGGGGAAATCTTCTTGGACACGGCCTGGCTCCAGTTCTTACTTCCATCCCTTTCCTGCCCATCTGCATCCTCAGCCACGAGCCGCTTCTTTACATCGCCGTGCCTCTGGGGGAGCAGGGACTCCTGTCTCTGGGCAAACAAAACAAAGACAACTTGTAAGAAGAGAACCTGCAGCTTCTAGTTAGAAGAGAAAGGACTATTCAATCAAGGCAGGGCCGATGGAAAAACTTTCTAAAATGGAACAAGCAGCAGAAGCACAGGAGTTTTGCAGAAGAAATTCCCCTCCCAGCACTTGGCTTAGGGAAAAAGCCTGATGTTGCTAGGAGAGACTTGAGTTCATGTCTACTATTGGGTAGCAGACATCTGAACATTTAGACTATTGGCTTTCCAGGCTCATGCTATTCAAACCTGAGAGTGAAACTATTCTAAAAGCCAGAGATGCTTGGAAGAAATGTTCCTGCTCACACCACGACTGGGGACCATGCATCATTCTTACCTTGCACCTGTCCAAAGGCCTTCCTCCGTCTGTGCTCCGGCAGTTCTCACCGGGCCTCTGGCAAGGATGGAGGCTCCTGCCACAAGTATCCCAAGTGTGGAGATCCTCCTCATTCTGCTCCTCCACTGCTGACATCAGGGAATTCCCTGCAGCTGCAAACACCTGCCTTTGCTGCACGAGGACCTTCTCTAGCACCATGGAGTTGGCCAAAGGCCTTCTCCTATGGCAGCGCCACAGCATCCTGCAAGTCACGGACTGGAACTGGCACCTCCAGCAAAGTTGCTGCTGGCAAACATCCCTCAGCCATTCCCTGACTGCAATGAGCTGGACTCCTACTCCTCTGCAAGCCTCTTCCTGGCCAGGTGCATCCTCAGCAATGAGCCGCTTCTGCTGAGAGCTGCGGCTCTGAGGGAGCAGCCAGTCCTGTCCAAAGGGCTTCCTCTGTCTCCAGTCCTGCAGCTCTCACAGGGTACTGGCTATGGTCAAATCTCCTGCCAGGAGGATCCGACCTGTGCAATTCATCCTCATCCTTCTTCTCCATTGCTGATGGCTCTAAGTGCCCTGCAGATGGGTACATCTGCCTTTGCTGCTGGAGGCTTTTGTCCAGCACCACACCCAAAGTCTTCTCCTCTGGTACCGCCCCATCCTTCTTGGAACCTTGGTCAGGGAACTGGCAGCTCCAGGACAATCGCTGCTCTGCCTCTGGCTTCTGGGAGCGCCTTACTGGAGGCCTCCTCTTTTCTCTATCCTGCTGAAACAAGAAAGGCTTCGTAACTCGACTGCTCTATGCCAGCCATGAGTTCATCATCTCTTCTGGAACTCTTTTACAGTGGACACAGAGTTTGTTTCAGCTCATTCTCACAACTTTTATCGTGACTATGCCTCATAACTCTTACAACTCTTATTAGTTCATAACCTGGATTACACATTGTCTCTGTCCAGATTAGAATTTTAAAATATACAATACAATTCTCAAGATCCTCTAGCTACAAGATGTAACCACACATCTTTGTCCTTCTTTTATTTTTGCAAAAACATTGGCAATTGTTTCTCTCTTTTATACTTTTCCCTTCGGAACTCATTGTTTCCTGTTTTCACTCCCTCTTCTCAGAAGACTTTCCTTTGGTTTATTCTTGTACTGATTCTCCAATCTTTCCAGGCTACTTTATAGAGATGTAGCTGGTGCAACAGACACTTACTAGATAGTTTTTGTTGGTTTGATTTATACTACAGGAAGATGATAAAACACACGTTTTACATTTCCTCAGACGGCAAAAATTTTTTGCATTTTTAATGGAAAATATATTTTTCAAGTTTGGATAGCATCATTTAAAATAAATAGTTTCATTACCTGCCCACTAGCCATAACATAGATCTGTATCCATCATCTAAAAGTAAAGCCAGCTTTTGATTTGATACACACATTGAGACTTTACCCTGTAGGAAATAAAGCAGAAAAAAGATGCTATTACAGTTTTATCTTCAACTGCACATCACTTCTAACCTTGAGTGAAGGCTCTGCATTATTGAATAGAACCAATTGAGGCAGTGCAGCTCTCGGTTAACACATGATCAGAACCTCAGACTGCTAAGGAAGAGCAGCAAATAGTTTGGCTGCCACCACGAGGCAACAGCACATTCTCCTGTTGACATTCTCACGGTCAGAGTGAAACTGGAACCGAGCAATCCCATTCCTTTGCAACCACCCTTATGCTGCAGAGATGGAGCCCTGAGCTCAGAAATGCCATTTGTGACAGAGCTTTCCCAGGTGGGAAGGCATCCTCCCTTCCCAGAGGTATTGCAAGTTCCCCTCTCCCCACTCCATTCCATCCGGAAATGGAATGCTGACAATCCACAATGGTTATACACCACAGCACTGGCATGGATTCTTTTCCTTAGGCAGATCTAAGGCAGTCTGGGAGTTGCTCAGCCTCTTGTGCCCTCCTCAAGGGAGCATTTGTAACTTTTCTTCCTACAATCATCCAACCAAACAACTTGGTTACTGCTCCAAGTAATTACCGGAAGCTTTGGCTGTGTTTTCCCATTCGATTTTAGTTAACCCAATCTTTTGCAAATATTGACACTTCTATATTTGAAATTCCCAGCATACTACAGAGATTTGAGAGGGGATCTTCAAACTTGAGCGGTGACATTGACCACAGAGTAGCAATAAATAGGAAATATCAGGACAAAAGTTAATCCAATACACACCCCCAACAATCCTCCAATTTTTTTTTTTTTTTTAATTCTGGAAGAAACAAATTTAACAGCACTGCCATGCATGCAACAAAGGGACCCAGGCATGAAGATGAGCAAGCTGTTGGTCCTTCACATTCCAGTTTTCAAGGGTGACATTAGTGGGACACTGCTTGGAGCACTGCAATGATATCAAAGTAATCCCTTAAACTTCCTGCTAACTGGAAATTTCTTTTAAGATGCATAGATAATATACAGCTCATTACTTACACATACAGGCAAAAGGAAAAAACAAGTTTCACCACATTCTCATAAACCTCTGGAAATAAAATCCTGTAAACTTAACTGCCATTCTTAATTTGACAAATTGCTACTGCTATAACATTACCTGTACTGCACCTTGTCAATTGGATGCTTTTGCCCAGACTCCTTGCTCCATATATGTCATTTACGCCACAGAAAACAAGATAGAATCCCATCCCAGCAAAAATCAGTGGGAATGGAGAGTGACTTACTCGGCAACACCTGATTCTCTCTGTGCAACATGCACTACAGCTTTCTTTCGCTCTGATTGTAATAAATGAGGGTATTTTGTTCATTGAAAAGAGCTGACACAGGCCACAATGTACATAACAGGAAATGTCTTAACAAATCTATATGTAAAGGTTGTAAGTGCTGTAAGTGTACTATTGTTTAAGCTCCAGGAAGAAAAGCAGGGGATACTAACTGACCAAATATGGAAAAGGTCACCCAGAGGGCACTTGAAGAAGACTACTAGCCTTCAGCCATCGACCACCAGAAGGCAAAAAACGACCCCCTAGCAACAAGTTCACACATGCGCAGAGTACTCCCTTAAAGAAGAGTTAACAGGAAACGATCCTGCATAAAAGAAGGACTGAAATTTGCAAACCCCTGCAGCAATTCGGTGGAGCGGGGACTCCCCTGTCGCCCAGCGCTGATTTTGCTTATGCCTTGCTTGCTGTAATTAATAAATTCTCTAATTTGATTAAACCTCTTTGTCTGCCTCCATCAATCACAATTTGGTGCCGTGACTCGGATGGGAATGGTACGGTAAGACAGAGATATCGGGGAGGCGCCCCACCTCTGGTGGCCTCGGTATCTTCAGTCTTTACCTCGCTCCCACCGACGAACCTAAACTCAAGGCATTAAGCAAAGGGAACCGGTCGACCCCATAAACTTTGTGCACAGAGGTCCGGACGAAGACGCTGGAAGCGTGAGTATTTGCGGAAAAGGGATCCATTCGGTCGAGGTCGGGTATCCTGGAGTGTGGCGAGTGTGGTGTGTGAGAGGGGGGCCGGCAGCCAGACTCCCCAAGCGAGTGTGGACCCTCAGTAGTGCGGCTCCCATTGCCCGCGAGGGCGTGGGCCACGAACCAGGGGAAGCGAGTGATTCCACACACAGAACGCCTGAAGGCACTCCAGAGGATGGGACAGGGGAAAAGCAAGCCCTCTAGTTCCATAAGGTTTCCCCCAGTACCTGAGGATAGTCCGTTAGGGCTTTTATTGAATAATTGAAGGCATTATTCGAGTACACAGAATAAAGATAAGGCCAAGATGATTTATTATTGCATAGAGGTCTGGGGAGGAAAGCAGATATCACGAAACGTATTTTGGCCTATATTTGGGTCCTACGAGGACTGGGTGAGACAGGATTTGAATTTATGGGTAAAAACCAAAACTCCTTTTAGTCGAGAAGAGAGTGAATATGCAAAAATATGGATAGAGACCCCTGGGGTACTCCTGTTTACTTTAAAGGAAAAATCTGAAGACTCAGGGGCAAGAAGAAAAGATAAAAAGAAAGAGGAAGTTCCGATGATTCCACCCCCCTATATACCTCCGCAGGCCCCACAGGCACCCCCACTCCCACTCCCTGAGCAGCCCCTAGAGGAAGAAGAAGGGAATCCTGAACCTGAACGGGAGGGACCAATGACAAGGAGCAGAGCTAGACGTCATAACCTTTATCCATTAAGAGAAATGCCTATGGGGGGACCCCAACCAGGAATTGGCTTTATTTCAGTTCCCCTTAGCTCTGGAGATGTGCGGGACTTTAAGAAGGAAATGGGGAACCTATTAGAAGACCCCCTGGGAGTTGCAGAGAAGCTAGATCAATTTTTAGGCCCTAATATATACACCTGGGATGAGCTGCAGTCAATTCTAAATATTCTTTTTACTGCAGAAGAAAAGAACATGATTAGGCGAGCGGGAATGCGAATTTGGGATGCCCAACATGCTCAGGGCCCACAGGCAGATATCAAATGGCCTTTACAAAACCCTAATTGGGATCATCAGGATCCAGCACACAGAACTCATATGCAGAACTTAAGGACAATAGTTATACAAGGGGTCCGAGAGGCAGTACCAAAAGGACAAAACATAAATAAGGCCTTTAATGAGAGGCAGAGAAAGGAGGAAACTCCAACAGATTGGCTAGAAAGAGTAAGAAAGAATCTACAGCTGTATTCAGGCCTGGACCCAGATACACAGTTGGGTCAGGCACTTCTGAAAACTCAATTTGTAGCCAAATCATGGGATGACATCAGGAAGAAGCTAGAAAAACTAGAAAATTGGCAGGAGAGAGGATTAGATGAATTGTTGAGAGAAGCACAGAAAGTATATGTCAGGAGGGATGAAGAGAATCACAAGAGACAAGTCAGAATGATGGTGGCAGCAGTAAGGGAAAGCAGAAAACAAGACTCTCCCCGCCGAATGGGGCAGATGCCCAGAAAGGCCCCTAGGAACACAGAGGGAAATCAGAGGGTAGAAAGGAGGGAAGCAGTCGTATGTTTTTATTGTGGGGAGAAGGGACACATCAGAAGGGATTGCAGAAAGAGGATAAGAGATGAAAAGATGTTTAAAGAAGATTAGAGGGGTCAGGGGCTCTACTTACTGGGGACCAAGAAACATCCAGAGCCCTTGATAAAAATAAAAGTCGGTCCCCAATGCCAGGAATTTGAATTCCTGGTAGATACGGGAGCAGAAAGATCAACTATCCAAGTTTTACCATCTGGGTGTAAAGTCTCCCGAGACACTGCCCTTGTAGTGGGTGCCAAGGGTGAACCTTTTGAGGTCCCTGTTATTAAAGATGTCCTAATAGAAACCGAATCAAAAATAGGAATAGGAAGCCTTTTGTTGGCACCAGAAGCAGAGTATAACCTCATGGGTAGAGATCTCATAGTAGAATTGGAAATAAACCTAGAGGTAATTAATAAAGAATTGAGAATCAAACTATGCCCCCTTAGAGTAGAGGATGAAAACGAGATTAACCCTGAGGTATGGTACACACCTGACAGTGTGGGCCAACTGAACATTCCGCCCTTCTCCGTACCCATAAAAGATCCAGAAATTCCAATAAGGATCAAGCAGTATCCCATATCCCCAGAAGGGAAACGAGGACTAAAGCCTGAAATAGACAGACTAATAAGCAAGGGACTCCTAGAGCCCTGTATGTCCCCTTTTAATACACCCATTTTACCAGTAAAGAAACCAGATGGATCCTATCGATTAGTGCATGATTTAAGAGAAATTAATAAGAGGACAGTGGCCCGGTTCCCGGTGGTTGCTAACCCATACACCCTATTAAGTAGACTAGGGCCAGAAAATCACTGGTATAGTGTAATTGATCTAAAAGATGCATTTTGGGCCTGCCCCTTAGACGAAAATAGTAGAGATTATTTTGCCTTTGAATGGGAGGACCCAGATACTCATAGGCGACAACAGTTGCGGTGGACCATGCTGCCACAAGGGTTCACAGAATCACCAAATTTATTTGGACAAGCATTAGAACAAATCCTCCAAGAATATCAAACAAGAGAAAACATTACTTTGATTCAGTATGTGGATGACCTCCTGATTGCAGGAAGAAAAGAAGAAGAAGTTCGGGAGGAGAGCATTAAACTGTTAAACTTTCTAAGCTTGAAGAGACTAAAAGTATCAAAGGCAAAATTACAGTTTGTAGAAGAAGAAGTAAAATATTTAGGCCATTATTTGAGTAAAGGAGAGAAGAAAATAGACCCCGAAAGAGTGAAAGGAATCCTCTCACTCCCGCCACCAAGGAGCAAGAGACAAGTAAGGCAATTGCTAGGATTAGTAGGCTACTGTAGACAATGGATTGATAATTATAGTACCAAGGTCAAATTTCTGTATAACAAGCTCAGTCATGACGGGTTATTGAAATGGAGCAGAGAGGATGAGAGGAATTTAGAACAACTGCAACAGGATTTAATTAATGCTCCAGTACTAAGTTTACCTGATTTAAAAAGACCATTTTATCTATTTGTAAACATTGAAAATGGGACAGCATATGGAGTATTAACTCAAGATTGGGCTAGGAGAAAGAAACCGGTAGGATACTTGTCAAAGCTATTAGATCCAGTAAGCAAGGGATGGCCTACATGCCTACAGGCAGTGGTAGCCTGTGCTCTCTTAGTAGAAGAAGCACGTAAAATAACTTTTAATGGGGAACTCAAGGTATTATCTCCACATAACATTAGGGGAATATTGCAACAAAAAGCTGAAAAATGGATAACAGATTCGAGACTTTTAAAGTATGAAGGGATCTTATTAGATTCCCCAAAGCTAACACTAGAGGTCACTACACTACAAAATCCGGCCCAGTTCTTATACGGAGAACCAAATGAGAATAAATTAGCCCATGATTGCATGTTAACTATAAAAGAACAAACCAAAATCCGACCGGACTTAGAAGAAGAAGAATTAGAAGAAGGGGAGAGGCTGTTTGTAGACGGATCATCTCGGGTAATAGAGGGAAAGAGAGTATCTGGCTATGCAATCATTAAAGAGGAAGGGTCAGAAGTCTTAGAGTCAGGACCTCTAAGTAGATCCTGGTCAGCTCAAGCTTGTGAATTGTATGCAGTCTTACGAGCTCTGAGATTGCTGAAAAATAAAACAGGGACAATATATACAGACTCCAAATATGCATATGGAGTGGTACATACATTTGGGAAAATATGGGAAGAACGAGGGTTAATAAACTCTCAAGGGAAAGACTTAGTCCATCAGGAGCTAATAAGACAGCTACTCCAGGCCTTATGGGAGCCTAGAAGAATTGCTGTAGTACATCTCAGAGGTCACCAGAAAGGAATAGATTTTAGAAGTAGAGGTAATAACGCAGCAGACCAAGAAGCAAAAAGGGCAGCACTTTTGGTTATACGACAAGTTCAGGATAAGAACCAACCAAAGGAGAAATTCCCCAATAAAACTAGGTGCATTTATAGTTTTACAGAACAAGAAAAAGAGAAACTATCACAAATGGGGCTAAAAGAAAATTCAGAAGGAGAATGGAAACTCCCAGATGGAAGAGTAGCACTACCTAAATCAATAGCAGTGGAAATTTTACAAAGGATACATAGCCAAACTCATTGGGGAACACAAGCACTAGCAGACCAGTTTGCCGCTAAGTATATGTGTATTGGAATATATAATTTGGCAAAACAAATTGTTAAAGGCTGCATAACTTGCCTTAAAGTGAATAAGGCTTATTTAAGAGAACGCCCATTGGGAGGGAGACCACTAGCACACAGGCCCTTTGCTAACATACAACTAGATTTCACCGAATTGCCCAAAGTAAGAAGAAGTAAATACTTATTAGTTATAGTAGACCATCTAACGCATTTTGTCGAAGCATTTCCCACAGCAAGGGCAACAGCACAGACAGTGGTCAAAGTTCTATTAGAAAATATTATCCCTAGATATGGAATAATTGAGACTATTGACTCCGACCGAGGACCCCACTTTGTATCTAAAATCATCAAAGAAGTAATGGGAATTATGGGAATAAAGTGGAAATATCATACCCCCTGGCATCCCCAAAGTTCAGGACGAGTAGAAAGAATGAATGGAGAAATAAAGAAGCAATTGACAAAGCTTATGCTTGAAACCAAGTTGTCATGGGTGAAATGTCTACCATTAGCTTTGTTAAACATACGGACTCAACCAAGATCTGACATGGGAATCTCCCCTTTTGAGATGCTGTATGGAATGCCTTATAATGTGGGGGAACCTCAAGATCACCCAAATCTAAGAGACCAAAACATGAATCATTACATTATTACCTTAATGAGATATAGAGAAGAATTATGGAAAAAGGGCATGATAACTCAAAGGCCCCCGCTAGAACTTAAACTACATCAAATTCAACCAGGAAATTGGGTATTAATCAAATCATGGAAAGAAACCTCATTAACCCCACAATGGGAGGGACCTTATCTTGTTCTACTTACTACAAAAACAGCAATAAGAACAGCTGAAAGAGAATGGACGCATGCAAGCAGAATTAAAGGACCTGTGGAAAAGCCATCCCCCCAGTGGCAAGTAACCAGTCCTCCTGGAGACTTAAAATTGAAAATTCAAAGAAAAGACTGTAAATGAGCAAATACAAAATCGAGTATTTACCCAATCCTCTGTATACAGATGAAGGACTAATTTTTAAAAATGATGTTAGAATAAGGTGTGGGAATTCTAATTGTAGATGTTATCCTTTTGTTTGTTATATATGTATAGTATGCAGGGAAAAGTGGTGGAGTCATTGTGAAAGGGGAACTCCCCCCAGAGGAGTTTGCATCCCCTGCCGGAAGCTTCAAGGTCAATTTACTAATTGGGCTCTAGCACATGCAGTATCACGAGGAATTCTAAAAAAGGGGTCAAGTGAATGGTGGGAAATAGTATTTAAGGGAATTAATCCCCATTATTATTGTTACAACTTTAACTTACCGGCCCCCTTTGTAGCTGACATCTGTGACAGCATTTGTCGCAAACGCCTGAGGGGAGTCCAGTGTAACACTCCAGAAGTTAAGAACCGTAATTGGAACTCCTACATTAAGAGGCAAGAAACCCGACAGGCTCGATCCCAAGGACCTCCTGAAGAATACTCCTGCTGCCGAGAAGATAGTACCCCTCGTGGCCTGAAGCAACCGGGTCGACAAGCGAGGCAGAGGAGTAAAAAGCTGTGGAGGAAAGAACCCCTGTATTGGGATACTAGAGCAATGCTTGCAGAACTGCCTCAGGAGTGGGACTAGAAAGCCTCAGTGTGACCCACGACATGTGAAAGGGGGAAAGACACCACCAAACTATAGTAACCAAATAACTATTACCACAAATCGACTCCACCATTTAGCCTAGCGTAGTATTTTTCTACTAATCATGCTTTGCTTAATTAAATTGAACGGGGTTGAGACTTTAGAAGAGACACACTTTCCACACGAACCCTTTAAACGGTCATTAGTTAGGTTAAGTGATAATAGGATACTACAAACAAATACCACTGTAGGGGCACCAAGTTTTCGAGCGGGATTATGTGATCTAACAGCTATTGAACACTGTGGAAAAGAACTAAACCTAACAGGATTTTATATGTGTCCAACCGCTAATCGAGGGAAATCATACTGTAATTATCCAGGAGAATATTTCTGTGGATATTGGGGGTGTGAGACAATAGCCTCCGACTGGATCCCGGGAGGGGGACCAGACAAATTTCTGAAAGCTGGGTTCGGGCCCGTAGGGTGCACTAAGCCACGAAGAGGACCTTCTGGAGAGACGACATATATGGGGGCCTGTTCCTTTATATAAAAATATATATAAATATAATGCAACCCACTAATCCGGATTGGTTACTGGGGAAAATCTGGGGAATCAGACACTGGGAACCCGAGAAAGATAGAGGAAACCTAATAATGATTAAGAAAGAACACGCACCCCCTGATCCAGAACTAGTTGGACCAAACCAGGGTCTAGGGGAACTAGAGGAAATAGGCAATATAAACAAAACTCAGCAAGTTGGTAGTATAACAATTACTCCCCAGAGCGAGAATCCAACTGATGTTAAAACAAATTTAGAATATAGTGCTCTATGGAAGATCATGCAAGCTAGTTATGGTGTAATAAATAAGACCAATCCAGAGCTAACTAAGGAATGCTGGTTATGTTACAACATCAGGCCGCCTTTTTATGAAGGAATAGGTGTGACTGCAAAGGCTAGAAGAATTAACGGCACAAACCCAGCACAATGTCTTTGGAAACAGAGAAAAGAATCAATTCAAGGACTGACTTTGTCTCAAGTAACTGAGAAAGGAAGATGTATAGGAAACATTCCAAAACATAAAGAACATTTGTGTGAGGTAAAGATATCACCTAAAGAAGATGAAAAACCTGCAGATTGGTTGCTCCCAGCCGCAAATACTAAATGGGTGTGTAACAATATAAGAATCACACCCTGCCTTTCACTCAAACTATTTAATTACACCCACGATTATTGTATTCAAGTGTCCATCATACCTCGAATCACGTATCATCCTAGTGAATACATGTACCAACAACACACCACAGCAGATCATCACCTAGTAAAAAGAGAACCTTTTACTGCATTAACCATAGCAACCCTTCTCACTATAGGAGGAGTTGGGGCAGGAACTGGAATAGCATCCTTAGTCACCCAGCAAAAAGAGTTAAGAGCACTAAGGGTCTCAGTAGATGAAGATCTAAGCCGAATAGAACAAGCAATTGATGGCCTAGTAAAATCAGTAAGATCTCTATCAGAAGTAGTCCTACAAAATAGGAGGGGTTTAGACTTATTATTCCTTCAGCAGGGAGGACTGTGTGTAGCACTCAAAGAAGAATGCTGTGTCTACGCAGACCACACTGGGGTAGTGATAGACACCATGACTGAACTAAGAAAACGGCTAGAACAACGGAAAAGAGAAAGAGAGGCACAACAGAGCTGGTATGAATCCTGGTTTAACCATTCACCCTGGTTAACCACTTTGTTATCTACCATCGCAGGGCCTCTAATTCTGTTAGTCCTAGGACTCACATTTGGGCCGTGTATACTTAATAAGTTGATCTCCATAGTAAAAGGGCGCTTAGAAGTAGCACATTTAATGCTCCTTAGGGCTAAATACCAGCAGATATCAGAAAATCATGAAGAAGAAATGTTAGAATTAGCTAAACAGGAGCTAAAAAGATTCAATGAACAAAAATGAACAAGAGAAAAAGGGGGGATTGTAATAAATGAGGGTATTTTGTTCATTGAAAAGAGCTGACACAGGCCACAACGTACATAACAGGAAATGTCTTAACAAATCTATATGTAAAGGTTGTAAGTGCTGTAAGTGTACTATTGTTTAAGCTCCAGGAAGAAAAGCAGGGGATACTAACTGACCAAATATGGAAAAGGTCACCCAGAGGGCACTTGAAGAAGACTACTAGCCTTCAGCCATCGACCACCAGAAGGCAAAAAACGACCCCCTAGCAACAAGTTCACACATGCGCAGAGTACTCCCTTAAAGAAGAGTTAACAGGAAACGATCCTGCATAAAAGAAGGACTGAAATTTGCAAACCCCTGCGGCAATTCGGTGGAGCGGGGACTCCCCTGTCGCCCAGCGCTGATTTTGCTTATGCCTTGCTTGCTGTAATTAATAAATTCTCTAATTTGATTAAACCTCTTTGTCTGCCTCCATCAATCACATGATCAAACACTTCTTACGGTAAAGATCACCATCCTATAGTCTGAACTACGCACTGACTTCCCTCATGGCCGCCACCCTGATCCATTCTCTGCACATTGACTGAGCCTGACCGTACCCTCTGCAACCACCACCTCCCTGGGCAACCTGTGCCAACGCCTGACCACCCCAACAGCGAAAAAACAACGTTAATCTGTCATCCCAATCCCCACTGTCTCATTTGAAGGCCACTCCCTCTAGTAGTCCCTAGGCTTCTTTGCAGAAGCCATGTGACGGGAAGGCGGCTCGCCGCTCTCCTTTGCCCACGCGGCTGGCTTCCTTCCAGGCCCGATCCCACCCCCGGCAAGGAAGGAACGCACCCACCCACACGCCCGGGGCCGCTCCTCCCCGGGGCTCTGTCAGTCCCCCGCCGGGGGCCGGTCACTCCCTCACCGGGGCTCTGTCAGTCCCCCGCCGGGGCTCGGTCACTCCCTCGCCGGGGGTCACTCCCCCACCGCAGCCCGCTGCCCGCGCCCGCCCCGCCGCCGCCGCTCCCGCTCTGCCGCACCCGCGGCCCCTCAGCGGCCCCGGCCCCTCCGGGCCCCGCCCCCGCCCCGCGGCCCCGCTCAATCCCCGCCGAGCCCCGCCCGTCCCGCGGCTCCCCATTGGTGGCGCGCGCTGCGCCCGCGGCCCGAGCGGCGCGAGCGGCGCAGGCTCCGCCCCCTGTCCCTCTGCGCGCGCCGAGCGCTCGGCCGGGCCCTGGGGAGCGGCGGCCGCGGGGCCCTCGCGGAGCGGCCGCTCCTCCGGGGCTGCGCCGCCAGCACGGCCGGGCAGGAGGGATCGCTGCAGAAACCCAAACGTTCTGCAAGAGCGGGAATCGGTGTCCAAGGACATCGTTTACACCTGCACTTGGCTCACAACATCCCCCTGCAGCGCTACGGGCTGGTTTCTTTAGGCGGCCACAGAGCCCTTCAGGGGAACTGGGCCGCCTTGACTTGTTAGCAAAGCGGCCACAGAGTCCCTAAATCCGATTGGGCTGCCTGCAGTTGTTACTAAACTCCCCACATTGCACTGACCGTTCTGTGCAATTTCCAATGGCCCCGCAGAAAAACACCTGGGGGTGCTGGCCAAGAGCTGCTGAACACGAGCCCAGGTGTGCCCAGGTGGCCAAGAAGGACATTGGTGTTATAAATAAAGTATGTAATTCGTGCTGTTATATATAAAACTAGAATGCAATCAGACCATGTAGAGACAAAGTTTCAAACCCCCCCCCCACCAGCTTGGCTGAGAGAAAATTTTCACAACACCAAAAGAAGTTCTCTCACAATAAGTGAGGATTCGACCTAGGTGGGGTTGGATCTTATCACCGGGACATTTGCACTATGACGATTTGATCAAAGGCCACTCCCTCTAGTAGTCCCTAGGCTTCTTTGCAGAAGCCATGTGACGGGAAGGCGGCTCGCCGCTCTCCTTTGCCCACGCGGCTGGCTTCCTTCCAGGCCCGATCCCACCCCCGGCAAGGAAGGAACGCACCCACCCACACGCCCGGGGCCGCTCCTCCCCGGGGCTCTGTCAGTCCCCCGCCGGGGGCCGGTCACTCCCTCACCGGGGCTCTGTCAGTCCCCCGCCGGGGCTCGGTCACTCCCTCGCCGGGGGTCACTCCCCCACCGCAGCCCGCTGCCCGCGCCCGCCCCGCCGCCGCCGCTCCCGCTCTGCCGCACCCGCGGCCCCTCAGCGGCCCCGGCCCCTCCGGGCCCCGCCCCCGCCCCGCGGCCCCGCTCAATCCCCGCCGAGCCCCGCCCGTCCCGCGGCTCCCCATTGGTGGCAAAGCCCTAAAGCAAAGCCCTCCCTACCATTCAGCAAAGTAACTGATGTGAAACAATACCCCCTCCCCTGGGTGCCAAAGAGGGTATCAAGCCAGTGATACAGGAGCTGCGAGAACAAGGAGGAATAGTTCATACTCATTCTCCTTTCAATTCTCTGGTGTGGCCAGTACGAAAGCCTAATGGGAAGTGGAGGCTGACAATAGATTTTCGCAGGCTAAATGCCAACGCAGACCCTCTTACAGCAGCCGTCCCAAATCTGGCAGAAATCATAACATTGATTCAAGAAAAGGCTCATTCAATCATGGCACCTATAGATGTCCAAGACATGTTTTTTATGATACCTTTACAGCCAGAAGATATGGACC